>NW_006204541.1:2406-14221 GCF_000334495.1 Tupaia belangeri chinensis | reverse complement strand
CTTTCCTTCTCTCTCTGCCTCCCTCTGGTGTGCGCACATGCCCTACAGCAAAAACAAACAAGCAAACAAACAAAAGCTCTTTAACTTATAATATAAAAAGTAACTAAAAAGCAGTCCCTCCCTCTCAGTTCTCTTTGAAACACCCCTCCTGTCTTACCACAGGAACTCCAGTCACCTCTAGAACTCACTTCAAATATTCACCAGTTTCAAAAATCTTTGCTCCTATTACAGCATTTATCATGGTACACTGCAGTCCCTGAATTGCTCCCTCAGCCAAGACCTTCTGTAGGGCGGGACCTATTAGACTATTTAAATGGCTGATTCTGCCAAAATAGGTTAACAGTTAATTGTTCTTCTCTCCTTTCTCACTTAATCAGACCCCATTTACCACCAATCTGGTTTCCTCGAAGTCCTCTAAAATTGATCTCCAGACAGGTTTCCCATATTGAGAATTATTCTTCCCAAAATTGAAGAGCTCTTTGTCTAAATATTTAACCTAGGAAACACACACACACACACACACACACACACATACACACACACACACACGCACACACACAAATAAATAAACCAAGTGAAAATGAAATCATTATGGCCTTTCTCTCTACTTTCTAATTTCAAAATTAGCCTGAATATTCCTGGTTTCTCATTTACCTTTCCATTCTTTTCCTCTTTAACTTTGCCACTAAGAATTACATCGCTTTTATATAGTTTGTTTTGAGAAATTTGCCAATAGCATAATGATTTCCAATTATTGAAAAATGGTTTTGCTTTATTTGAGTTTTAAAAGAAGGGCCTATTTTTGGCACCAGCAGTCAGTGTAGTGGCTATGTCGCTGGACTCCCATGTAACCAACTATGGTTCAAGTCCTGGAACCAGTGGCTTAAACTCACACTGGGTGCATGGGCGTGTGTGTCCAAGATCCCGAGAGGAGAATGGAGGAGAAAAAATTGCGGTGTGGCCATCCCCCCTGGGGGGGATGTGATTTCTCACTTTCTGTCTCTCTGTCTCTCTGTCTTTCTGGTGAGCACATGAGCCCTATAGCAAAAACCTCTCCAATAAAAAAAGAGAGAGAGAGAACACCTTCTTTCAAGGCCAATTTTGCTTTTTCAAAATTGTTTTACACTAAAAATATTAAAAATAGGGTAGAAAAAATATCTGAATAAACATGTCTTGCCTTTACTAAATATGGTGTTTTACAAACATTTGCCATAAATGCATTTTTAAAAGCCATACCCTTGAGCCAGTAGGTGATGTGGTGATTAAGGTGCTAGACTCTCACATGGATAATTTGGTTCAAGTCCTGAACCTGGTGACTTGCTTTCTTACTTTCCCTCTCTCTCTCTCTCTCTCTCTCTCTGCCTCTCTCAAGTGAGTGCCCTATAGAAAATTAAGTAATAAATAAAAAAATATTTTTAAAACAAACTAAAAAATCTGTATCCCATAGTATTTCTTTAAAAATACCTGGGGCCAGGGACCAGCAGATGGCGTAATGGCTACATTGCTGGACTCCCTGTAGTCGACCATAGTCTGAATCCTGGATTCAGTGGTTTGAACTCATGCCTGGCCCCATGTGCCCAAGATCTCGAGAGGAGAATGGAGAAGGGACTGCAGAGTGGCCATCCACCGTGGGGGGTGATTTCTTGCTTTCTGTCTCTCTGCCTCTCTCTGACTTTCTGGCGAGCACATGCTCCCTATAGCAAAAACCTCTCAAAAAATAAATAATTAAACCTGGGGCCAGTAGGTAGCATAGAGGTTAAGGTGCTAGATAGCCACGTGGTCAACTGCAGTTTGAGTCCCAGATCCAATGACTTGAAAGTGACTCTGGGTCTGTGTGAGTGCATGCCAAAAATCCTGAGAGAAGAACGTAAGAGAAGAAATTGTGGCATGTCCATCCTCATTACTTCTGTCTTTTTCTGTGTCTCCAGCAAGCGCGTGCACCCAACAGCAAAAAAAATCTCAAATAAATAAAGGAATCAATATTTAGGGCCAGACAGGCGGTGGTTCATGGTCTGGATGTAGTGGCTTGCAAAACACACTGGGTGCCTGTGTGTGTGTGTGTGTTTCCTAAATCTTAGAGGAAAACGGAGGAACAGGGATTACGGCTTGATCATTCCCCCTGGGGAGGGGTTTCTCATTTTCCCTTTCTGTCTGTCTGTCTTTCCCTTTCTCTGGTGAGTGTACAAGTCCTAAGGCAAAAATCTAATAATAAAAAAAAGTATCGATGTTTCATGTGAAAACTTACACAATTATATTATTTCAAGACCTTTTCATTCAGGGAATGCTTAAGCTTCCAAATGTAGAAAACTGACCAAATATACATCATCTTTTAAACAATTATATCTCATATTTAGAAAATACATTTTGATGGATACCTCATTTTTGGCTTCTATAGGCGCATTGTGTGAAAGTAGTTTTTCTGCTATTGATACATTGTCATGAGCAGCAGCATAATGAAGAGCAGCGTTGCCACGGTAATCTGTCACATTTGGATCAGCACCATGCTCCAGGAGAATGCTTGCACATTCTTCATTCCTGCACTGGATAGCCTATCAGTATCACCAAGAAATAAACTGTAAGTCCTAAGAATTCAAAATAAGCATTCTACAGGTTTCTCCAGTGCGTTATAGTTAAATGAGATGAGTTAATTTTTAGGTACTTAAATCAAAGCCATCTCATGCTGAAACAGTTCTCTACTGCATACCTTTATTAGAGCCGTCTTCTGATCACCATCCAGAAGATCTAGCTGGCATTTTCTCTCCGCCAAGAGTCTCACCACTTCTGGATGGTCACTGGCACAGGCCAAATGTAGAGCAGTTCTATGGAAGAACAAACACATTTCAGGAAATTTTAGTGCTCTGTTTCAAAACATACCATTATGCATGGAACTGTAAGCATTAAATAGCATGTTATTCCTGTGCCTTCAGACAAGTATTTAATTTCATCTGAAGAACACACAATATTTACTAACTCGAATTGCTCACAACATGAATGAAATCATAGCCTATGTGTACAGAAAAAGTATGCCCTTTGGATTCAGCTTAACTGGGTTGGAATTTTATCTACCTATCCATCAATCCATTCATTCATTCATTCCATTAAAGTCAGGGACTTAGGGAGTGAGACAGACAGAGAGATAGAAACTGCATTGGGGCCAGAAGATGATGTGGTGGTTAAGGCACTGGACTCCCCGTGACTGACCGTGGTTCAAGTCCTGGATACAGAGGCTTGAAATTCATGCCAGTACGAGAGCATGTGTGCCCAAATCCCAGGAGAACGGAGGAGAGGGACCTGCAGTACGCCCAACCCCTGTGCGTGAGGGATGATTTCTCATCTTCCCTCTCACTGTTTCTCTCTGCTGAGTGGACACACCCTACAGCAAAAACCTTAACAGCAGCAGCAACAATAAAATGGAAACCCCCAATGTGGTTTTTATGCCTCAAGCACCCCTGCCACCCCAGACTCGGTACACATAGATCACAACCACATGTACTCAGCATGCTCAGGAGGGTTCAGGGTTCAAAACCAGGACCTTCCCCGTGGGAGTCCACTTGTGTTGCTACTGCACCACTACCTGGCCCTGAGCCCTATTGCAGGCTCTCACTTACTAGCTATCGTTTATCCCTTCTTTGCCTCAATTTTCTTACCAATACAGTAGAGACAAGAAATCATAGTTATGTCAAAGGACATCAATAGAATGCTTAATGAGCATATATGGGAAGTATTTAGTACCTAATGGCTCAAAAGTATTGGATGTTGCAAGTATTACAATTACTGCTAGTTAACAAAGACCACAGTTAAAAAAGAATTGCTAGAGGGATGTGCGTTTAACAGAAACAGAAAGATGGGAGGGAGCAGCCTCGCACAGAGTATGATCACGCCACAATCCCTTCTCTTGTGTCCTTCCTCAGGGATTTGGGACACGCACACACATGCACCCAGTATGTTCCTCAAGTTGTGGAGTCCAGGACTCAGACCATGTAGTTAGCCATATGGGATCCAGCTGCCTTAACCACCCTGCCACCAGCTGGCCCAAAGATGACATTTTAATTAAGTAACATGAGACAATTATATCAACTTTGCAGACATGTTTTCATAGCGATAATCCTACATATTTGGATGATTCTAAGATGCTCACTGTCTCACAGTTTAACATCTCTGACATCGAAATGCCACTAAGAGACCAAGAAACATTATGACGATAATTGGCAGCATTGCAAAAGTTGATACACAAAGTAATCGGGCATCTCACAATCTATGGTGCCTTAAATTATTACAAATAATATATACAACAGCTGTATGGCAGTTCTAGGATTATTACTGGCACTTAAATAAATTAAGTTCTTTAAAGTAGTAAGAGGGAAGAGGGCTCCACTAAAAACATAGGATGAATAAATGCCCCCCAACACACATACACACACACACAGTGATTTCACGATCCCTTTTCTTCTCTTTCTCCATCTTAGAGATTTCTACACACACACACACACACACACACACACACACACTCACACACCTGGTATGTTTTTCCAACCACAGTGGTGAAGATTCTAACGGCTCACTTAGCCATGTGGGATTGGCTCCCTCAACCACTAAGTGACTCCAAATGGATTATTCTCTCATTTGAGCTACTGAAAGTACATTTTTCATGCCAACATACATCACTATCAATACCACCTTCAATGGGCACATATGATTCCATCCTATGGATGCACTGCAATTTATTCATAATGCATTAAATGGGGTCTTAATACATTTCTATTGAAAGGTCATAAGCAGCTTAAACTTTAGGCCTTTGCTCTATACCCTCAAAGTTTGTGGATGAAAAAAGTATTTCATTCCTCTTTAACCTTAATTCCTTTCCTTACCAGAGCCACTATTTTTCTTATAATCCATAGGTCTCTTGTAGATCTGCAAAAAAGAACTTTGCCCAAATCCAAATTGGACATTTTTGTTTGAAAGAATTCTCTATAAAGCAGAGATACAATTTTTCACCTGAGACATACGTATGGTTAATATTTTGCAAATACGTTGTCTTTTATTTTTATTATTTGTTTTCTCATGCACAAGGTTTTTTTAAAAAAATATTTCAGTGCCTCTATATTCTCAGCAGTAAGAGAGATAACTACAATAGTTTCTCACAGGACACCATTATGATGCTTAAATGACAATGTATGTCTTTTCAATTTGTATTTTGCTAAAATTAACCTTCAGAGTGCTCACTTTGAGATCACTCTTAGGAAAATCTTTGTCAACATGAAAATATATAAATTGGCATTTTTGTTTTCATCTCACTCTTTTATTATCATATATTAATTTTTTTTAAATCTATACTCCACCACTAGCTTATTTTCAAAACCTAAAACTCTATAGCAAGTTTTCTCCAAATACTGAACTGGCACTTCATATACCAATCATTCAATTTTTTGTAACGAATATGCAGTGTTACCAGTATGAGATACGAAATTATTACATATATTTGGGTGTTTATGGTTTCCTATCATGTTCCGTTAATTTACCTGTCTTTTCACCTGTTAGTCAATGCTCTATTGAGGGAATTAACAGCACATTTTGACATGTAGAAAGGCGAGTCTTTATTTACTACATTAGAAAAATTTGTTAATGTCATCACAATGGCGGTAGCTCAAACATCAAAGAGCTTGATATTTTTATTTGGTGAATGCAAAGTTGAGAAACACAGAAATAGTCTCACATTTAGACAAAAGTGAGTCTTTCTATTCGAGAACAAAGAATCATCTTCCCACTTGAAAGTATCTAAGGACCCTTGGCAAGGAACACACACACATAGGGACAAAAAATGGATATTGGATTTAATTTAAAAAAAATTTTAGCCCAGAACCAACATCATAACTATGGTGAGAATTTTTCTCATGACTCACTTTTCCATAATTTTTGTAACATTATTGTTTTTAAAATGAGTACATTAAAAATAAAACGTGTACTGGCCAGCCAACGGCAGCGACTAAGGCAGCTGAATCCTACACGGTCGACCCGGCAGTTTGCTTCTCCACCCAGTAGCTGGAAGAACACCTCAGGCACGTGCCCGTGTGCCCACTGTGTTCAAGATCCCCAGAGGAGAACGGAAAGAGGACTGTGCGTGGCCACCCCCCAGGGAATGATTCCTCACTTTCTCCCTCTCTCTCTCACACTCTATGTCTCTCTCTCCTGGACCACATGCATCTCATAGCAAAAACTAAAACTAAACAAAAAGAACAGTGTATTATTTCAGTTTGCTAGTTACGTCACTATAATTGTGAAGAAAGTGTTCAGTAGGAGTAGTTATGAGCAGATTTGAAACCAGCTGAAGTTTGGTTTTGTTCTGCTGCTCACCAAGGGGACCCAGGCACGGGGCCCCTAAGGCTTGGAGCCAGGTGAAGCTGAGGAGCACCCGGGGTGCCAGCCGAGCTGACAGGTGCGCACCTCCCAAGTAGCCCTCAGGCCCGCCCTTGGGCCCTATTACCTTTCACATTTGTCTGGCTCATTCAGACCATTTTTATTTAGAAGCAGAATACGCTGCACTTCGGCCACATTTCCTGTGAGTGTGGCCTTATGGATCTTCCCAAGATCTCTATGGCGGACATGGTACTTGGAAAGCGGGTTGATGTTCTCCTTAGGCTTTCGGTCCTCGCACCTGTCAGCAACATTGATATCAATCGTCTGGTTCCGCTTTTTCCTGAAGAAAAAAATTCTTCTCATTTTGAAGTAGCGGCCAGCTCCAAAACCCAACACGACCAGTAAAAACAGTTAAGCCGGTGTTGCCACCAGAAACCAACACTGAGGACCACAACAAAGCAGACCTCAGGCATTCCTCTGAGGGCGGGGCTTCTTTGCTCACAAAGGCAGGGGGCGGGGCTCGCGCCCAGAGGCAGGGGGCGGGGCGTGTGCTCAGAGGCAGGGGGCGGGGCTTGTGCTCAGAGGCAGGGAGCAGGGTGTGTGATCAAAGGCAGGGGCCAGGGCGGGTGCTCAGAGGGAGGGGCGGGGCTTGCACACAGAGGCACGGGGCGGGGCGTGTGCTCGGAGGCAGGGGCGGGGTGCTTGTGCACTAGAAGGGCCACCATAGTCTGGTCCTCCTGGAGCTGGGATGCATTCCATTCACATCAGTGGCAGTTGGCTGAGTGTTCTAGACCTTTGGGAAAGGAAGACCTCTGGGAAAGCAGTCTGTGCACAGTACTGGCTGCAGTAGTGTGGGATTTCAGGATGCTGAAGGCCTTTATCTCTCTCTAGAGAAAAGACCCCTTTATCTCTCTCTATTTGTTTTTTCAGTTTACTTCTCTTCCACATCTCTCTGGGCCAAAGCAGGTCTCCATGGGAACTGAGTAGGTGTAACAAAAGAAGGCTGTTTTCATGGTATCAGAGAGTGTGGCCATATATGTCAGTAAATGCAAACTTTGGAGGAGGACCATGGCCTTCCTCCCAAAAACTCATAGTCCCAGTCTTATCTTGAGGGAAAAAAAAATCAAATTCCAATAAATGGAATTTATATATAGCTCACCAGGACTCCTCCAAACTGTCAAGGTCATCCAAAACAAGGGAAGTCTGGGAAAGCACCACAGCCCAGGAGCCTAAAGAGACATGACAACTAAATGTAATACGAGACCTTGGAAGGGATCCAGGAACAAAAAAGGACATTAGGTAAAAAGTAATGAAATCTAGGGATCAGCAGGTGGTGTGGAGGTTAAGGCATGGACACTCCCACATGGGCGACCATGGTGTGAGTCCCAGAACTGCTGGCTTGCTATCTCACTTTCTCTCTCTCTCTCTGGTCAAATAAAAATGAATGAATAAATAATTTTCTAAAAATCAATGAAATCTAAATAAAACTATGAATTTTAGCCAATAATAACATATCAGTGTTGGTTTAATAATTGTTACAAATGTGTATTATATTAATAAACCATTAATAGGGCACATTGGGTACAGGCATACAGTAATTTTTACTCTATCTTCCCCATTATTCTGTAAGTCATAAGATAAAGTCTTTTTTTTAATAGAGAGATTTTTGCTATAGGGGCATATGTACTCACCAGAGAGACAGAAAGAGACAAACTACCACCACCACCCTGGGTGGTATGGCCACGCCGCAATCCTTTCTCCTCCAGCCTTCTCTTGGAATGTTAGGTACATGTACACATACACACCCAGCGTGAGTTTCAAGCTGCTGGGTCTGGAAGTCAAACCACGGTCGACTGCATGGGAGTTCAGTAACATAAACATTATGCCATCTGCTGGTCCTGTGAAATCTGAATGGGCAAAGAAAGTATGTAAATAAATAGTGAGCATAGTCAAGCACCACATAATGAAGTGTCAGTCAGCACTGCAAAAACAACAGTGGTTCCTGTAAGGAGCATGTAGACTACCATTTAGCCAAAGTGTACAACATGATACACATCTAGATTTATGTAAGTATACTCGATGATGTTTTGCACAAGCATAAAATCACTTAATAATGAATTTCTAGGAATGAATCCCAATAATTAAGTGACACATGACTTCATAAAGATGCTCAATATTATTAGCCACCAAGGAAATGCAAATAAAAAACACAATGAGATATCATCTTAAAACTACTGGATGGGTGAGACCAGCAGTTAGCGTAATGGCTATGTCACTGGACTCCCACATAGTCAACCGCGGTTCAAGTCCCAGACCCGGTGGCTTAAACTCACGCTGGGCACATGTGCGTGTGTGCCCAAGATCCCAAGAGGAGAATGGAGGAGAAGGGATTGTGGCATGGCCATCCCCCCAGGGGGTGATTTCTCGCTTTCTGTCTCTCTGTCTCTGTCTGTCTGGAGAGTGCATGCACCCTACTGCCGGGGGCCTGCTCCAGCTGGGGTGGTTGAGACTCATATACAGGAAGGTGACCCGGGTGATCAGAAACAAAAATTAGATCAAGACCTCAGTACTCCTTAGCATGTTCTCAGTCAGCCACAGCCAGAGCCAGCTCCAGACTGCAGCTCAGTGGCTATTAAAACATACGTATTTATTGAGGGATGTTTAGGAAGTAAGGGGGGTGAGGGAAAGTAAAAATTTTACTTTAAAAAATAGGGAATACAAAGCATGGAAACAATAATTATACAACATCCTATTTGTCTTGTAAGATCATGTAAAAGTTCTCAGGATGAGGAAGTCCATTTGTCTGTTGTATTTCTTCTTAGATCTTGATTACCGGGAAGGGTCTTTTGAAGAGGGGGCATGCAGGAAGCTGATAACTTCAGTCCTAGGCCAGCTTGATAACTTTAGTCCCAGGTCAGGGTGGCAACATTGCAGGTTACAAAGGCCTAGATAGAAATCTTGTCTTGTTAAGAAAAGACACAATTAATATATGGACGATCTATATATTACAGCTAAACAGGGTGAGCCTATTACCCTCATGGGAAAGGAAGATGATCTTGTAGCTCAGGAGACAACACAGGATGTTTTATTAGCAGTTTTTCACAGTTAACAGCACAGAGATGAGAAACTCTTTATAATTAGGGACTATCTGTTGCTTGCCCGAATCAGAAAAGAACTTCCAGCTAAGATAGTTCATCTTTCACTGGAACCTTCAGGTTTGTTCATCCTATTGTTGCCAGTCAGGCTTTTCCTTTCTTTATAAACCCGCGGGTTCCTGTATTTTATTTGCTAAGTCTGTCAACTGGTGAGTTCTTTTGTTTTATCTCTGAGTCCCTGTCGTGTGGTGAATGTGCTAACTTGGCCTAGCTTGAGTTAACTTTGGACTGCAGCTTTAACAAGGGGTATTTACATAAAACTAGCCTTAACCTAACTTAGTCTACATATGCTACTAATGCTAATTTGGCTTATACCAATTTAACCTAACATATGCTAGTTTTGGCTTAAAACAGGCAGGTGGGGGAGTCTCAAACTTCCTGGCCCTTCTATGCCATCTTAGGAAACCACATTCCCACAAGATCACTAATTGGCTTTATTGTAAAGTTGCAATAAGGTTGGGGCTGATATTTTACCCTTGCAGGGTACCGTAATAACAGTAAAGCTAATGGCAGAGAAATTGAGTGCAGGCCAGTACAGCGACACAAGGGAGGGCTCGTAAACCGTCAGCCTTGCCTCACAGTTTCTTCCCAGTCCAGGCCTTGCCTTAGGTATGGGAGGCCGCCTCTTTACCAGCTTGTGTTGTCTGCATGGCCCCGTCGCCCTCCAAAAACCTCTAAAACCTCTAAAAAAAAAAAAAAACTACTGGATTGGTATAATAAAAGAGACAAATGTTAATAAGTTTTGGCAAAAATCTGGAGACACCAGGAAATTCATGCATTGATCATGAGAATGTAAAGTATTACACTGCTATAGAAAACAATCTAGCAGTTCCCCAGGTTAAACTCAGAGATGCCATATAACCCAGCATTCTACTTCTAGGAATATATCCAAGATAACTGAAAATATATGCCCACATGAAAACCTGTGCATGAGCTATCAGAGAAGCATCATTCAGCACAGCCAAAAAGTGTGTGTGTGTGTGGGGGGATCTCCAAATGAATAAAACGTGGCATATTCAAAAACAAAGTTACACAGCCATGAAAATGAGTGAAATATGATACATCCTACAACATGGATAAACCTTGAAAATGCTAGGGTAAGTGACAGAAACAAAACAGGAAAAGGTCACCTATGATTCCATTCGTAAGAAATATTCACATTAGGCAAATCCGTACATGCGGAAAGAGATTAGTGGCTGCCAGGGATTACAGGGGTGACACAGAAAGTAGCTGTTAATGGATATCTGGTGTGTTTTGGGGGAGTGACAAAAGTATTCTGAAAAACATACAATTTTGTGAATATATACATATATATGTATGTGTGTGTGTGTATATGCACACATATATGTCAGATAGGTGAAATGTACAGGACAGATATTCCTTGATTTACAATGGGGTTATGCCCTGAGAAAGTCATCATAAATCAGAAATACTGTAAAATAAAAATTCATGTAATATACCTAACCTACTAAACAGCATAGCTTAGCATAGCCTTTACGTTACCCTACAGTTGGGTAAAACCATTTAACACAGGGACCAGAAGTTGGCAAAACGGCTACGTCACTGAACTCCCATATGGCCGAACGCAGTTCAAGTATCTGACCTGATGGCTTAAACTCAGGCTGGGCGTGTGTGCATGCATGTCCAAGAAC
Organism: Tupaia belangeri chinensis; assembly: GCF_000334495.1. NCBI lineage: Eukaryota > Metazoa > Chordata > Mammalia > Scandentia > Tupaiidae > Tupaia > Tupaia belangeri. The sequence goes on along the minus strand of NW_006204541.1, from coordinate 3,060 downwards.
CCAAGGGGAGAATGGAGGAGAAGGGACTGCAGTTTGGCTATCCCCCCGGGGGTGATATCTTGCTTTCTGTCTCTCTGTCTTGTCTTTCTGGTGAGCACATGTGCCCTATAGCAAAAAACTTTCAAAAAATAAGAAACTGAATGCTTCCTAGTTTCACAAGTAATGTATAAAACTTTTCATTTGGAGATAATTTTAGATGGCATGCAGGAAGAAATAATAACCCCTTATTATTTCTATGTACCCCTTACCTAATTTCATCCACCAATAACATTTTGTACAACTACCATTCACTGTTATCCAAGAACTGACATTGATTCATTCAGCCAACTTTATTCCAATTTCTCAAGTTTAACTTGCATTAATTTTGTATACTTAGTTTGGTAAATTTACGTTTAGTATAAGGAACTGACAAACTATTCTCCAGAATAACTGCACCATTTTATAACACCATCAAAAATGTATAAATGATTCAGTTTCTCCACATCCTTGTGATCACTTGTATTGTTTAATTAATAAGCAATGGTTTCTGTTTGTCCATTATCTTTTTTTTGGCATATTTATTAAAAGATTACTGCTGGATACAGGATTGTTAGTAGAGTTTTCATTCAGCCCTACAAATGGCATTCTAATGCTCTGATCTCCATTGTTCTTAAT
>NW_006204541.1:0-2214 GCF_000334495.1 Tupaia belangeri chinensis | reverse complement strand
TTTCTTTCCTCTTCTCTTCTTCAAGTACTCCCATTTTGCACATGTTGGTACATCAAATGATATCCTGTATTTCTCTAAGGTTTGGTTCATTTTTCTTTATTTTACTGCCTCTTCCAATTGCACACCCTACACTGATCTACACTTGATTACCTGATTCTTCTACCAACTCTTATTTAGTAGTGATCATCTTACCTAATGTTTCATTTTGGTTCATGTATTTTTCTACTCCAGAAGTTCCATTTGATTCATTTTTGTATCTTCTTTTTACTAAGATTTCTCTTTATGTATTACTAATATAACATTGCTTTAATCTTTTAAACATCAATTCTTTTAGTTCTTGAAAATATTCCTAAGTTAATTTTGAAGTCTACTAAATCCAACTTCTAAGCCAATAATAAAGGCAGGTGTTTTTCATGTTTCTGCACATCAGTGCTATTTTCCTGCTTCTCTGCATATCTCAATTTTTTGTTGTTCAACAACAGATAACAGGCCCATTACTTAACATTGCTGAGTGCTGTCAACAAATGGTAATGCCAAGCTCATCTTTCCTACAGCAATATAAAACAAAAGTGGGGGAGAAACTATAAAAAGTGACTTTGTAGAACTCTGAATGATCAAAGGTTTACAGTAACCAAGTAACTGCTAAATCAAGAAAAAGACAACTTTAAAATGTCAGGAAAGCTTTGTGTATTTTTACTTTTTTTTTTTTTTTGAGAGGTTTTTTCCGCTACAGGGCGTGTGCGCTCACCAGACAGAGACAGAGAGACAGAAAGCAAGAAATCACCCCCCAGGGAGGATGGTCACGCCGCAATCCTTTCTCCTCCATTCTCCTCTCGGGATCTTGGGCACGCATGAACGCTCACGCGCCTGGAGTGAGTTTTAAGCCACCGGGTCTGGGACGCGAACTGCAGTCGACTACGTGGGAGTCCAGCGACATAGCCATTACGCTAACTGCTGGTTAACTAGTTTTACTTATTCCACAGATCCCTGATAAGATTAATACCTCATTTCCATGAGAAATCAAATGGAGACCGGAGGCAGCTGCAGAGTACATTGACGTTGCTTGGGGGTGGGAAGTAAGAAACTATCAATCAAGAACTCTCTGCCTGGTAAAATTGTCCTTCAAAATGAGAGAGGGTGAAGATATTCCCAGATAAACAAGCGGAGCAAGTCTGTTACCACTAGACCTATCTTACAAGAAACACTAGAGTACTATTCAAAATAAAATGAAGACACTAGAAAGGCGGGTGAAGAAATAGTTACATACAATGAGTTAACTATATAGACAAATATTAAAGTCAGTGTTATTCTGTTATTGCTTTGACTCATCCACTTCAATTTTATCCCTCTGTTTTTGACAAAAAAGATAAAAACAAAATATAAAGTTAGATTACTGAGCACACAATGAATGACAATGTAACAATGTAATGTCAACTTGTGACAACAATGTAAAGGTGCGGATGGTGTTGCTGCATAAAAGTAGCTCTTCTGCTATCAAAGTTAAAGAGGTGGGGGAGGGAGGGATGGGAAAGTGCAGAAATCCGCAGGGAAGGAGGGCCGCGGGCTGCTGTGAGAGCCCACGGGGCAAGGTTCACAGGTCACACCTGTGCCAGCTTCCTTCCAAAAGCGGGAAGGGGTTCGCACAGCACAGCCTGGAGACTCCGCCCGGAGGCCTAAGGCTCCCTTGCCGGGCCTGCACCACACACCACGCCAGGGCTGACACACCCTCCCCAGGACGCCCTCCAGTGCCCACCCCTACTCGCGAGGTCACTGCGCCTTAAACCCCACCAGGTCCGAAGAGCCTTCGCCCAGGGTCCCCACAGTGGCTGCAGCTACTGACCAGAGCGACTTCCAAGTGCTGAGGGTCAGGTCAGTGGTCGAGGTGGCGGTGGGTGCCGCAGGCGACCCTCCCGGGGTCAGCGGGGAACAGGGGGGCATTTGAAGACCTAAGGAGGGCTGAGGTCCTGGCAGGCGAAGGACGGGAAGTGGCGGGGAGACGGAGCCCCAGGAGAAAACAGGGTGCCTCCGCCACGCACCAGGACAACCCGGGCACAGCCCTTCACAATGACCCCCGCAGCAGCCTCCCTGCAAGGCCACAACACCCACCCCCGAGGACAAGGCACCAGAGCAACAAGCAGGGCACCCGAGATGACCGGGCCTGGCGGAACCACCCCCCCAACCCCGGGAAGCACAAGGATCCCACTCCACGAACCC
>NW_006204540.1:8966-12204 GCF_000334495.1 Tupaia belangeri chinensis | reverse complement strand
GGCACAGCACAGTGAATATGACTGAGACTGAATATGAAGGATTAATAATGCACAATTTTGGATAATGACTGAGACTGTGAAAGGCGGTCAGCTGGAAATGAGCAGCTGGCCCTAAGGAAATAGAAGAGGGCCATCGGCCACGTCGGTCACAACTTGTCAGGGGTTACACCCAGGCCCTCCATGAAACGGCTTCTTCCCACACAGCTCTTGGACCAGAAGGCCAGGCAGATGGACGGTTGTTCATTTCCCTCTCATCATTCCTCATAAATACAAAGGACAGCTGCAAGACTTCTTGGTCAGCACCCTGATCCCCATTGGGGTGATAAACGGGGCAGCTCATCCAGATAAGGATGCTCGGACCTTCTGCGTCCACACTGAGCAGGCGGGGTCAGTTCACTGACTAGCTGAAGAAAGGAATCCCTTTCACCGTAGCCACAAGATGTATAAGATATCTAGGGATAAACCTAACTAAGAAAGTCAAAGACCTTTATAAAGAAAACTACGAGAATCTTAAAAAAGACATTGAAAGTGACATAAAAAAGTGGAAGGACATCCCATGCTCCTGGATTGGTAGAATTAACATAATCAAAATGGCAATTCTACCCAAATTAATCTACATGTTTAATGCAATTCCAATCAAAATACCAGAGATATTCTTCAGAGATCTAGAAAAGACAATTATAGAATTTGTCTGGAACCATAAAAGACCTCGTATTGCAAAAGCAATCCTGCGTAAGAAGAATGGAGTAGGAGGCATATCACTCCCTGATCCCAAGATATACTATAAAGCTGTGGTCATCAAAACAGCATGGTATTGGCATAAAAACAGACATGTGGACCAATGGAAGAGAATAGAGACCCCAGAAATAACTCCCAAAGCTTATAGCCAACTGATCTTTGACAAAGGATATCAGTCAATCCATTGGGAAAAGGAAAACCTCTTTAGTAAATGGTGCTGGAAAAACTGGGTATCCACCTGCAGAAAGATGAAACTGAACCCCCATCTTTCACCATTAACAACAGTCAACTCAAAATGGATCAAAGATCTGAACCTAAGACCTCAGACAATAAAACTACTTGTGGAAAATGCTGGGGAAACTCTGGGAGACATTGGAGTAGGCAAAGACTTCTTAAATAAGACTCCCAAAGCACAGGCAATAATCCCTAAAATAGACAAGTGGGACTATATTAGACTAAGAAGTTTCTGCACAGCAAAGGACACAGTAACAAGTGTGAACCGACAACCCTCAGAATGGGAAAATATTTTTGTTAAATATGCCTCAGACAAGGGACTGATAACGAGAATACATAGGGAACTCAAGTGCCTTATGCGAAAAAAAATGATTAACCCGATTAAAAGATGGGAAAGTGAGCTGAACAAAAGTCTCTCTAAGGAAGACATACGAACAGCCAAAAAGCATATGAGGAAATGCTCAACATCCCTCATCATAAGGGAAATGCAGATAAAAACCACAATGAGATACCACCTAACCCCTGTCAGAATGGCAAAGATTAAGAATATAAAAAGTGATAAGTGTTGGCGGGGATGTGGTGAAAAGGGAACCCTCCTACACTGTTGGTGGGAATGTAAACTAGTTCAACCACTGTGGAGAACAATATGGAGGTTCCTCAAAGATCTACAAATAGAACTACCATTTGATCCAGCAATCCCACTTCTGGGTATTTACCCAAAAGACAGGAGAACGCTCAGTCAGAAAAGTGCTTGCACATCCATGTTTATTGCAGCATTATTCACAATTGCCAAGACATGGAACCAACCTAAATGTCCACAAACTGATGAATGGATTGGAAAAGTGTGGTATATATACTCTATGGAATACTACTCAGCCATAAAAAATAACAAGACCCTGGAATTTGATAGAAAATGGTCAGATACGGAGGATCTATTGCTGAGTGAAGTAAGCCAGGCTATGAAAGAAAGATATTGTATGTATCCACTCAATATATACCGACTATCCGCACTCTATAATAGAGAGCAAAAATTCGGAGGACATAAACACAGTGAAGGTACTTAATGAGAATAGGACAGTGTGGAATGGGGTAAGTGAAGAGAAGAGGATAGAGAAAGATAGCAAGTGAACAATAGAGAGACAGGACGTTAGTGAGAAACAGATAGGGGTTATTAACTGTTGATGATGACATGTATAGTATTCTCAACTGGATTGGTCTGAGAAGTATTTCATGATGGGCAAAGTATTTTTACAAGCAAAATGAGAAATAGCATAGCAATTGACTGTTTTATAAAAATAGTTAGAATAATAAAAATAATGATTGGGGAAAACAGAAAAGATATTGAATGTTGAAGTGGGGAGATTAATGTCTCTGTACTGACTGACATGCATGGCATTCCCTTTTGAAAAAACAATGTAATACAATGTAAAGTTATATGTAATCCAATGTAATATAAAGAAGATTATGATGATAATAATAAAAAAAAAAAACCCTGAGGGGGGATCTAGGGAAACTGATGCATGGCTGGTCACTTACAATACAGCACCCAAGGAGCCACCTTTTGATTGGCACCTGGAGTGTGGTGGGGCAGACGTGTAGAAATGAGTCCTTAACCTGTGGGGTCTGCAATAGTCTTTAACTGGATTAAATTATAGGACACTCATTTGGTGTCTGCAGAGAGCTGGAGATTTACTTGATGTGGAAACTCTGACAATTTGTGTCAGAAGCATTCTTAAGGAGTTAATAGAGTTTAAAAACACACCCACATAGCTGGAGTATTACAGAACCCTGTGATCTTCCTTTGGACACAGTCCCACCTGCTCCAGTTAGCTCTAATCTTAGGCTTCTCAGGAGCCTTCTCCTTGCCACCCTGGTTTCTCCCTTCCATGACTTCTCTGCGTCAGAGTGCCTGTTCCCAATAGCTGCTATTTCTATATTCCCTCCAGCTTCCTTTTACTTTTTTTTTTTTTACATATACTTATTCACCTTTACTGGTTATTATTATTATTCTTAATTTGCTATAGGGCTCATGTGCTCTCTGGAGACAGAGAGAAAGTGAGAAAGCACCCCCCAGAGGGAATGACCATGCAACAATCCCATCTTCTTCATCTCCTCTAGGGATTATAGGCTTGCCACCACTTGGCTAGCCCAATCATTCTTTTTTTTTAAAAAAATAATTTTTGTTAAATTTTATTTGCTTGTTATTATTTTTTACTTTGATGAGAGAGAGAGAGAGAGGAGAGGGAGAGAGCGAGAGGGGGAGAGG
>NW_006204540.1:6001-8147 GCF_000334495.1 Tupaia belangeri chinensis | reverse complement strand
CTGTGATATGTAAAAGAAGCCAGTCTCAAAAGGCCATAGTGCCTGATTCCATTAATATGACATTCCTAAGAAGACAAAGCTATATTGTTAGAAAAGAAATAAATGGTTTCCAGGGGTAAGGGGTACGGTGAGGTGAGACTTACAAAGCTGCAGCATAAGAGACTTTTTGTGGTTACAGAACTGTTCTATTTCCTGATTGTGGTGGTGATTACGGAAATCTATATGTGTGTTAAGACTTGTAGAACTGTTCACCAAAACAAGTTATTTTACTGTGGGCTAATTTATTATTTCTTTATTTTTACTGTAGGTTAATTAAAAAATAAAAATATCAAATAAAGAAAATATTAATTTTTTTTTTTTTTTTTGGAGAGAGTTTTGCTATAGGGCCTGTGCACTCGTCAGACAGAGAGAGACAGAGAGACAAAAAGCAGGAAATCACCCCCCGGGGGGATGGCCACGCCGCAATCCCTTCTCCTCCATTCTCCTCTCAGGATCTTGGGCACGCACGCACATGCGCCCAGTGTGAGTTTAAGCCACCAGATCTGGCACTCAATCCGCGGTCGACTACGTGGGAGTCCAGCGACATAGCCATTACGCTAACTGCTGGTTCCAAAAATACTAATTCTTTATATTAAATTTTCCCTGTTTAAATGGCTGATGTGGTCTCACTCTCCTGACTGACAGAAGTATGTGACGCTCATAGCTCAGTAGCTGAGAGATGGGCATTGAACTGCTCATGGGACTTGAGGAAAGGGGTCACTGAGGCCTTTGCAAACTTATTAATATATTCATCCTAACAATACAGTTACAAAACTGTATTCTTGGCCAACTCTGTAGTCTACACAGCCACTCCTCACTTAACGACTCAACTGGTTAATGGCTGCTCCAAGTTATGACCAGGTCCCCAGTGCAGGGAGCCCCCTGCTCAGTCTCGTCTCATTGCTGCACTTGGCTGGTGTTCCCTGCATGAAGCGTTCTCAGTCACGAAGACGACATATTCCATTTGTAGTTGTCAGGTTGGAGTTTCCTTTAGCCCTTTTAGTTACTCACAGCAAGTAAGAGCAGTTACGCTGGGTTTATATTATTGCGTTGCGGGGGATCTTGTTACTTTCTGGAGGTCACCTGATGGATGCTTTTGCATGACTAGAACTACACTATTCTGCTGTGCTGTTGGGGGACAGCGATTGAAAAATACACACTCTATGGGGCCATGCATGGCACACCACACAGCATCCGTCTTTGAGCTCCTTGATTACTGACCGAGTCATAGAGTTTTTTTAGGGCTGGCTCCATACAACAGTAGTTAAGCCCTGAGCATAGAAAACCATAACCCACATGGCCAACCCTAGTTTAGATCCCAGTCCTGAAAAACACACTGGTTATATGTGCCCAAAATCCTGCTAAGATAGAGAAATGGAGGAGACGGGATTGTGGTGTGAGCACAGACCACTAAGGGTGCTTCCTCTCTTTCTCTCTCTGGTGAATGTGCATGTCTTCCGGCATTAAAAAAATAATAGAATATAGTCTTTGAGTATCTGGTGTGGATTTTAAGTATCCTCTATATGTTAATTTACTGTCACATTTAACCCCTCCTATTCAGCATGTAACATTATGACACTGTTTTACTTTCGGATAAACTACAGGCATCTATCCTTTGAAACATAGGGAAAGGGATGGTATGCAGGTGGTGTGATTCTTATCTACACAAAATAAGAGTGGACTTTTTAAAAAGTGGAAGCTGCGTAGGTAATTCCAGAAAGCAAGATCAAAGTCATTGCTATTCGTAGAGCTCTGTCAGAACTGACTGACTTGGGACCAGCAGTTAGCGTAATGGCTATGTCGCTGGACTCCCACGTAGTCGACCACGGTTCGTGTCCCAGACCCGGTAGCTTAAAACTCATGCCGGGCGCGTGTGCGTGCGTGCCCAAGATCCTGAGAGGAGAATGGAGGAGAAGGGATTGCAGCGTGACCATCCCCCCTGGGGGGTGATTTCTCGCTTTCTATCTCTCTGTTTGTCTGGCGAGCGCACACACCCTACAGAAAAAACCTCTCAAAAAAAAAAAAGAAAAGAAAAAAGAACTGACCGACGTGTAAGTTACCTGGGTGCATGTTTTACAGAGCCTCTATTTTGGAGCTTGTGTTGATC
>NW_006204540.1:4024-4867 GCF_000334495.1 Tupaia belangeri chinensis | reverse complement strand
GCTTGCCAGAAAGACAAAGAGAGACAGAAAGAGAGAAATCACCCCCCAGGGAGGATGGCCACGCCGCAATCCGTTCTCCTCCATTCTTCTCTCGGGATCTTGGGCACGCACGCACACGTGCCTGGTGTGAGTTTAAGCCACCGGGTCCAGGACGCGAACCACGGTCAACTACGTGGGAGTCCAGCGACATAGCCATTACGCTAACTGCTGGTCCTTAGAAAGCCTGTTCTCGAGGCAAGATCAGAGAGGATGGATTGTGGAGACAGGAGGCTGAATTAATAGGTCTTGGTGCCTGTCAGTTTCAGATGATCGTGCAGAGGCGATCTGAGGAACTCCCAGTTACTGTGCCTGGGGTGGTGGTGCTAAGACAGGGGTCTCAGGACAGTGATGTGTGCACGTGCAACTTTGAATCCACGAATCAGAGCTTTCCAGACTAGACATCAAGAGGCAGTTACATTATTGGGCCTAAGCTACGAGGTGGTAGACATGGCCCAGATAGAGAGAGAGTGGGACAACTGGTCAGAACCTGGGGGACACCATCACTTATGGAAACGGAGCTCACGGGGGAGAACGAGGACACCGCAGGAGAGGCAGGAGACTTCCGGGCACTGGGTAGTTTGGACCATAAATGATCCCTACCTCTGTATCCTTCTGCCTGCACAACCGGGGGCTAAGGAAAAAAAAAAGGAATTACAATCTCTTGCTGGTACCTGTCCCCTTAGTACCCGCCTGCTTGCTTTTCTCTTTAGTTTTATTACCTCTGGGAGAAGGCAGGAGCAGGGTGGGTAATATCTGGGTATTACTTTACACTACATCTGATAGAAAATAAAGGGGACTAACCGT
>NW_006204540.1:1074-2647 GCF_000334495.1 Tupaia belangeri chinensis | reverse complement strand
AGGGAGCGGGGGGAGCCGGGACAGGCAAGGCAGGGGACGCAGCGTGAGGTGGCTGCGGGGACAGGGACAGAGACCCGAGAGGTCAGGTCGGTGGGCTGGGGAGGGTCCGGGGAGGGCGGACTGAGCGCGGGGCGGGGAGGGAGAGGTGAGGGGAAAGGGAGGGAGCAGGACTGGGGAGCCTAGGCAGGGACACGCCCGAGGGACACAGGGAAGAGCGAGGACCCCGGGAGGGGAGGAGAGTGGAGAGGGACTAAGGGGGACAAGGACGCCTGAGGGGGAAACGGAGGCAGGAAAGACGTGGGAGGAGACTGCGGGGAAGGGCATGAGGGGACGTGGGAGGAGTGATGGCGCGTGGGGAAGGGACGTAGGGCAGAAAGGCCGTGAGGTGGAGACGGAGCGGGTGGGCGCTGTGGGGACACAAGTGACTCGGCGCTGCCCACCAGTTGCCCACCAGGCGGGAGCAGGGGCGCACGCGGAGGCCGAAGCCGGAGTCGTGCCGCCAGGGTCTGAGCTCGCGTCTCCCCCACGGACTGGTGGGCTCAGGGGCGCTGCTGTCCCTTCTCGGAGGGGAACCTGGCTTTGCAGAAGCTGTCTTGGTCCAGCCTCCTTCTCCGAGACCTGCTGCTTTAGAGATTTCTGGAGCGGAGATTTGGAGGAAAGGTCTCCGAACTCTTCTTTTAAAAAAATGCTTTAATGTTTTATTATGAAAAATTTAAAAAACATCTTTAATACCAACTACCATTTATTATTTATTTTTTACTATTTTAAAATTTTTTTATTATCATCATAATCTTGTTTCTGAACTCTTTTTTGACACAATGTCTTGTCATGTTGCCCAGGCTGGGCTCAAACTCACGACCTCCTGGCTCCACCACCTGAGGAGCTTGCGTTTCAGGCGTGCCCCAGCATGGCAATTCCAAACTCTGTTATTGCTCTTTCTATATATATATAATGTGTGTATATATATTTATATATGTATATAGGATATATATTAAATATTTTGAAGATGCAGCTGACAAGCATTATGCAGATCATAAAAACAAGCAAACAACACATGCAAAGACAAGAGATTAAATCATTTATCTATCTATTATTATTTTTTAAGAACTGGTTTTTGCTTTATTCCACAGTTTCATGTGATGGCCCCACACCCAACACTTACTTTTCTCTTCTGACTGGTCCTTCTTTCAGATCTGTGTCAGCAGAGACCGTATCTCCCAGCAGTGTACGCAGTGATTCTCATCGGGCACATGTGGGCTCTTAGATTCCAGCTCTTAAGTCCTGCGATGTGGGTCTTCCCAGTGGACAGCACCCATGTCTGTGCTGGGGCGGTGCTCTGGCCATGTCATCCTGAGGACGCCTTAGGCCGAGAGTGTCAAACAGGCTTCAGATGATGCGCCACCTCTGTGTAAATCTGTTGGAGCCCTGGGCTAAGGGTTGGGGAGCTAACTGAGTCTGGGTTGTGTTGCAAAGAACGCTGAGATTGATTAGCAATGTCTGCCATGGCAACAGGCATGTCTGGAAGAGGGGAATTGGAGGAAGGGACTGCATGCCGGGCAGGGGCCCCAGGAGA
>NW_006204540.1:0-1062 GCF_000334495.1 Tupaia belangeri chinensis | reverse complement strand
CCAGAGTAGCAGGAGCCCGAAGCAGGAGGGAGCTTGGAAGGGCAGCCCATGCTGGGTCCAGCGCAGGTCTGCCCAGTAGCTCCTTATCCTTGCAGTCTGTCTCATCCAGGCAAACAGTAGCTGGTCGGCTTTAAGAGTGTTAGATGCAAGCCGGGGGTAAAAACATTCTTACATGGCACTAACACAGAAACAATCTTAACCTCTGTATAAATGCACAACTTTCCAGTCCTAAAAGGCCTTATCTTTTATTAGTTTGCCATAGGGTGTGTGCACTTGCCAGAGAGAGATGCAGGCGGTGCAGAGTGGTGAGAAATCACACCCTCCCCCCCCATTAGGAATGGCCATGCCACAATCTCTTCTCCACTCTCTTCTTGGATCTTGGGCATACACGCACATGCGGCTGGTGTGTTTTCCAAGTCGTCAGGTCTAGCACTCGAACCATGCAGTCGGCCATGTGGGATCCAGCCACTTCACCTTCTATGCACCTGCTGACCTCAGATGGCGTAGCTCCTATCTGTTACCAAGAAACCAGAATTGGATTAAAGACCGTCTTGCTTTTACTCAAGTTCCAGAATGAGGGTACACAGTTTTGAAAGGAGGGTACACGGCTTTGGAAAGTGCTGTCCCGGCAGAAGACGCAGGGGTTGGTGTACAGGAGTGTTTCCAGGAAACAACGAAGGGCCCAAACACAGCCCCGGCATTTCCTGCTTCCCACGGTGCCGCTCCACACCCAGAGCCAGGGGCCACAGGCGTCTGTGGAAGTCCCCTACTCTCTGCTTGTGGGTTTGGGACGCTCTCTTCAGGATCCTTTTCATTGGCCGCTTCTCCTGCATCTTCTCGAAGGCCGAGGTCCGCTTGCCAGGCTGCACCACTTCTCCTCGTTCTTTTTGCTCGTCCCCATCGCTTCCAGGAGTCTTGCCTTGTCTTTGTCCTTCTTTTTCTTCTCCCATTTGGTCACGTCGCTCTGCGACACCTTTTAGCTTCAGGGGACTTGCTCGTGGTCCATGATGCCAGTGCCTAGTTTGCCAAGAAGGAGATTAAAGCTTTTATTTAAATATCTAT
>NW_006204539.1:0-385 GCF_000334495.1 Tupaia belangeri chinensis | reverse complement strand
GAGAAACGGGTTCATACCAAGCTGATCCTGTAAAAGTGGTGCCCAACATCTGGTCTGAGTATGAGGAAAGAGTCAGGCAAGTAGACACTCTTTGCAACTGGCCAGATATTATTGAGTAAGTCACGGATCCTATAACATAAAATGAGAGTGAAAGTTAAAGACAAGCTCGTGTAAAAGAAATACCACAGTAAAGTAAATACCAAAGTAAAACAAATGCCATAGTAAAAGAAATACCAGAGCAGAAAAAAGAAATACCAGAGTAAAGAAATACCAGAGTAAAATAAGAAAATAATAAAACAATTTGGGTGTGTGTTATTGCATCTATTTCTAACCCACAGCCTTTCACACTCAAAGAAACGTGCTCATGCCGAGCTAGTCCTGGCAG
>NW_006204538.1:79443-81303 GCF_000334495.1 Tupaia belangeri chinensis | reverse complement strand
CTCTATTGTTATGCACGTATTGGAACACATGACATACATTCTACCAGGTCCTTAATAAACACCCTTTGTTCCTTACCTTTTCTCATTAGGCTTCGATGAGCTTCAGTGTCAGAATCAATATTTGGGGCTGTAAATAAAAACAACTGAACTGAAAGGAAGGGTCAGTTCTTCTCACATCATCTGTCCTATCCCCAGCCAGTCCCCCTGCTTACTTAAACTCCAAGATGGGTATTTCTTCAAGACATTCTTCCAGGTCCTTATCATTTTGCATTATTTTATCCAAAGCTGAGTAGAAATTAGGAGGGAAGAGCTACAAAATGCAATTGTAAGAAATACCCATCATTCCATGAACTAGGATATACACACCCGCACTTTCCCACATCTTCAATGGTCTTTGTCCACACTTCCTACTACCTCTCTGTTTATGGAGGAGAAAACAAACAAACAAACAAACATATACGGAATGGCACATTGTCAGTCTTAGGATTCTATAAACAACCAATTGTTGCAGGACTGACTGTTTTAGTTTTTTACTACAGGACATGTGTGCTCACCTGAGAGAGACTGAGAAACAGAGACAGAGGAAATATAAGAATTCCTCAAGAGGGAATGACCACACCACAGTCCCTTCTCCATTCTCCTCTTGGGACTTTGGACATGCATGCCTGGAGTTTTTCTGGGTTCAGGACTGGAGCTGTGCCGTTACCGATATGGAATCTAATTGTCTTAACCAACACCCCACCTACTGGCCCATCCTTATTTATCTCTTAAAAGTAGATTAAGCATTATTTATGTCTTAAATTATAAGAGCAATAACAAGTGACATTTTCAAATAAACGCTTACTTACAAGTTAAGCATATTTATCAAATTGTGCCCTCACTGTTATGTACATAATACTTCAGTACTGTAATAATTGTTCATATATTTTTTTGTTCAGTTTTTATCCATTGTGATTTTCAGAATGGCCCAAAAGTGTCCTATGCACACCCAACCAAGGAAAGGCACCTAGAACCTGGCTAGGCTGAGTATAGTTTATGCAGGATGAAGCCCAAAATTTCATAAGAAAAATAAGAAACCATCCTGGAGAGAGACAGATTGCCTCAACATGTGAGGTGAGCAGAGTTCAAAGTAGAAGAGAAGTTTTCAGTCTCCTAAGCCAAGGCTCAACTGTCCCATGCGATACGACTTTGAGGGAAAATTCCCTAAGATGCTAAGGGAACACTGCCCACCACACTCTGTAAGAGGTCACCGTCGCAGCATTGTCACTTGTGCACAGGCACACATATGATAAATTTATAAGTGGAGTAAGGAAAAAGATGATACTGGGAAGCAAAAAGGGGAAAGAATAGAGGTGGAGACAGCTGGGTCAGGATGCAGGCTATCCAATCCCTCAGCAACATGCTTGGACCTCAAAGAATGGGGAAGTGTTAAAATGCCAGGTTGATGGTGGTGTATTCCCAAGGCCCTCCAGGGTTCCTGAGCCAGAATTCCCTCAGGAAACTTCAAAGTATGGACCTGAATCCACAACTCTGGGCACTAGAAACTAGAATGAGCTCCCTTACCCAGTGCAGTTGGGTCAAAGGAGAGGAGAACTCAGATACCTCTTCCAAAGTAAGATTGCTGTAATTTGAATGTGTGTCCCAGGTTCTATGTGTGGGAAATTTAGCCACAAATTCATGTGTTTACAGTAGTGGGAGGTGGGCCTCTGGGACATAATTAGAATTAGATGCAATTATCTGGGTGAGAGCCTCATGGTGGGACTCTTGGCTGTGTAGGAAGGAGAGAAGCTTAGCTGCCACATGCTTACCCTCTTGCCATGAGATGTCTCCCACCACGTCATGACAGCAGGAACGTCCTTA
>NW_006204538.1:78133-79288 GCF_000334495.1 Tupaia belangeri chinensis | reverse complement strand
GCTGGGTGCATGTGCATGTGTGCCCAAGATCCCGAGAGGAGAATGGAGGAGAAGGGATTGTGGTGTGACCATCCCCCCTGGGGGGTGATTTCTTGCTTTCTGTCTCTGTCTCTGTCTGTCTGGCGAGCGCACATGCCCTATAGCAAAAACCTCTCGCTCCCCCCCCAAAAAAAAAACGTTTTTAAAATAAATTGTTCAGTTGGGATTCATACATAGAAACAGAAAATGGGTCAAGTCAGGGATGCATTGAATGAGTTACCTGAAGAACTGCACAGGTTCAGAGAAGTGACTGTTGGTCTTGATTATCTACTGATGTCCCACTGTGTATTGAGATCCTTGGAAATGTTTTCTACTGGGAGTTTCTCAGAGTAGAGAGCAGCTTTGAGGCTTGGGGTACTGTGTGGAGTAGTGCAGAATGTGGCTAAACATGGGACCATTCATCCAGTGTTTGGCTAGAGTCAGGCCTTGTGTGAACTGAACTGTCTAAGACTGTGGAGTCAATGAGAGAAGGAGACTGCTGAGGTCTTAAGTTTCCCTGGAAGCTTGTGATCCTCCTCTTTTATCTATTTTAGACCTTGGAGAGCCACTGCCTTGAGGACTGCCAAATGAAAGTATGTGTTGTTTTGGGCTTTCATGCCTTGGCCTGGAGTTTTGTCTGTGACCACCAGAGGGCAAATTGTGCCTACTGTGCTCTGCTGAAACTATGAGCTAGGAAGATCCACTTGAAGTTCATTTTGGCTGCCCCTGACCCTGACCCACTCTGCAGTTTCTGTGATGATTATTCATCTTCATAATATGAGCTGCTCAAAGGTAGTAACAAAGCTTCAAGGTAATTTCATTCATTCCCCAACTGTGTCCTGAGCATTCACTTTGTACAGGCACAGTGTTAAGCCTGGTATTGTACTAAAGACCATAATCCCTGCCTGCAGTACCTTACTGTCTGAAGTGAGTTGAAGAAAAACACAAACACTCAAGTGAAACTAAGCAGGTATTGTGACGGAGAGCTTGGGGCCACTTGGTGGGCAGCTAGGAAAGCCCTTAATGAAATGACAGTTTTGGAGGAGGATAGGTGACCAGGAAGATAAGTGAAGCCAACCATACACATATCCATGAGCAATGTTTCAGGGTAAAGGCTCAGCTGTCCAGAGACTAGGA
>NW_006204538.1:76334-77228 GCF_000334495.1 Tupaia belangeri chinensis | reverse complement strand
GAGACTAGCATCTTAACCATCATGCCACCTGTTGGCTCCTCTAAGTCTAAATTTAATGGAAAACACAGATAAGTTTTATGTCAGAGTCAGTATCTGAATTTCAGTTAATTCCAACCTTCCTTTGGTGCAGATTAGGAAGTAAAGTCAAGAGGAACAATGGAAAAATGGCTTTTCATATATTACAGATCAGAATTCAGGCTGTTTGAAGTTGTATTTAATTCTTCCTCCCACCCCATTGTGTAATACTCCCATCTCTAAATCTGCGCATTTGCTACATGTGGCACTAGCCCATGGATTATATACCTATTAGAGGTACATATACATGGTGACATCCCTAAAAGCAGAGGCTGGAAAAATTGCCATTGTGCAAGTGAGTATAAAGGGGATACCCTGTAAAGCAAAATGTCTTGTCTAGGCCACAGCCCTGAAAACAAGAAGGATCCAACAGTGATTCCAGTGTTTTTCTCCTTAGAGCTGGGAGCCTTCCCTATGTCTGTGGGTGAGCCCTCAGACATGGTATTGCTGTGTTCAGTTGTGGATTCAGCAGGGAATGAGGGAGAGCAGTTAATGGCCCAGGGGGACCTAGGGAAAATAGAATCTGAGTACCACAGAAAAAAAAAGAGACCACAGGAAGTGGCCTAAGTTCATTGACAATAAATACCAAAAGAACTTGGAACCCAGATGAATAGGCACCTACATTCCAGAAACATCCCCTACTTACCTCACTTAGCTGGAGTCCTTTGAGAGAGCCAAATGTTTTGTTCCATCTCAACTTCCAAGGATTTGGGCTCAGAAAATTCCAGAATGAGAACCTTTCCTAATTCTGCAGAAATTTGCTCAGCCCTCACCACTGAATCTCCTGACCAGTTGTGAGAAAGAATGCAAAGGTAACAT
>NW_006204538.1:75180-76203 GCF_000334495.1 Tupaia belangeri chinensis | reverse complement strand
GTATAGGCTCATTGGTTCCACACCTCAGGTCATGGCTGGCAGGGCAGTATGGGGAGTGCTGGAGCAGGGTCCATATGTCTGTTTCACAATAACCCTGAGCTCTGCGCTGTCATCTGTTTTCATCCCAGTACTGTGGTCTGTGAGGGTATGGCTATTTCCCTAATTCAGGATCAGAAGGTCAACTGGGCAGAAAGTGATAAAACCAGACAGGGCTCTGGTGCTTCCTGGCCTCATTGCCATTAGCTGATGGCTCCAGGAGACTGCCATGGTCAGTGATGACCCCCTCCTCCTTCTGTCTGGGTGAAGGACAGTTAGCCATGCAGCTAATAAAGGGGTTGAGCTGGCTTAAGTAAATGCAGAGTGGAGGAGTGTTTACAAGCTGGGCCTGGAGATGTCTGGGGAGGCTTCTGCCAATATACTGCCCTGAAGATTCTCAGGGTTCCTCCCAAAGCACTCCTTCTATAGTGACTCATAGGATTTACCCCAAGGAGTCTCAGTCTCCTCCCCTCCTTCACCCTACCATCCATCTTATCCTTGATGAGATACAAAATCAGTTTTTATATTTTTGTAGGAATATGTGAGGAAAATACTTTGCATTTTTTTTCACTTCACGTTACAAGTACCAGTGTTTGCACGTGGCTGAGGATCATATTGAGTTAACCATCCATCCATCATCTCACCCTAGTGGGGAAGTGCATTAGCCAGGATTCTGGATGACATGCACGTGGGAACCTTCAGAGTAGGCACATGTGGGAATCTAGAAGATGACCTGGAGCGAAACACACAGGGTTATTTCAAGCCAGGGAAGTGTAGGTCCAGGGCTAGCCTTGTAGGAGGGGCTATCAAAGAGTTGTTGTTGCTTGATTTTCTTGTATAAATCTATAGTAAAGCACAAATATGTGAAAATACCTTAATTGCAACATTGACAAGAATATAATTAATCTAACCACCTATATGCATCTCACCATTTTTATTAGTACTTCCTTGCATATATTTCTGTATGTGTATGTGTTTATTTTTTGG
>NW_006204538.1:71770-74683 GCF_000334495.1 Tupaia belangeri chinensis | reverse complement strand
ATTTCTCACTTCCTCAGTCTTTCTCTGGTTAGTCAATATGTTCAATGGCAAAGATTTAAAAAAAAAAGAAAGCGAGCTGAGCTTACAAACTTTTTTATTCTATTGTTTGCCTTTACATTTATTCATTCTATATGTTACAAAATAAATTAAATTTTATCTCAAAAATATCAAAGTCAATTCACACTGCATGCGTTACTATAAATGAAAGAATGTTAGGTGTGTATTGATATCTCATTGCTTTAATGTACATTTCATAAATGGCTGATGATAAATAAAGCATATTATGTTTTTATGACGTCTGTATCTTATCTCTGGTAAAATGCTCATGACTTTATCCCCTTAAGTCTATTTTTTGTTTTTGTTTTTGTTTTTTTTTTCCCTGATGAATGTGGGAATTTTTTTTCATATTCTGGATACTAGTCTTGACTGGATAGGAGAGTTTTATTTTGGTGAATTTGGGAATTCCATTTATATTATTGATGCTAGCCTTTATTAGGTAGAAGACTTTTTTCCTCCAGAAGGAATTAACTTGAGGGTCCAGCAGTTTGCATGTTGGTTAAGGCCCTGGACTCCCATATGGCTGACTGTGGTTTGAGTTCTAGAGCTGGTGCCTTGAAAATCATAGTGGGTGCATATGTGTGTGTGCTCATAATCCTGATAGGAGAATGGAGGAGAAGAAACTGTGGCTTGATCATCACCCCTAGTGGGTGATTTCTCACTTCCTCAGTCTTTCTCTGGTTAGTGAACAGGCTCTATGGCAAAACTTTAAAAAAAAAAAAAGAAAAAAGAACGAGCTTACAAACTTTTTTATTCTATTGTTTGCCTTTACATTTATTCATTCTATATGTTACCAGTAAAAATAAATTTTATCTCAAAAATATCAAATATCAAAGTAAATTCACACTGCATGCGTTACTATAAATGAAAGAATGTGTAGAATCCTATGTAACTTCTGGGATGGTGTTTATTGGCACTTTGATTCAAGATTTGGCTTCCCTGTTGTCCCGGCCTGCGGGACAATTGAACAGGCTACCTGAGTGAGAGAGCCGAGGTCTGGAACTGGCGCAGTATCACAACACAGGAGCAATACAGTGTCACAACTCTGAATGGTATACAGTCGCTCATTTATTGAGGGCCAGAGAACATTCTTATATACACAGCACGGTGGTAATTTGCTGCCCAATATGTAAATGAAGGATATGTTTTGGACCAGTAATTGATTGTTTTGTCAGGGAGCGTTAACAAGGTGGCAGAGCTTAGAGGCGGATTGCTGTCGCGGACCTGATTGAGAAGCTGATTGCGGATGTTAGCTAGGTTGGGGAGCCTAAGGGGAGATTGTTTACTCCTGGAACAGGGAAGTCTGGAGGTCATCGTGTGGAAGTCATTTCAGCCATTTTGGTGCATGTGGCTCTCCACATGTCCCCCTTTTCTTTTTCTAAAGATTGGGGACCTGGGGGAGTTTTTCCTGTCTTAGGTTGGAGTGCTAGTAGCCGAGTCTCCTAGGTTACCCATCATAGGAACAACCCATAGCAAAGATGGACATCCTGTCTTAGGCAGAGGAGGTGGCATTAAATTGGCCAGACTCTCTTACCCGTCATTGGCTAACCAACTCAGCTCCTCAGGCTAGGTTATGGTGATTATCGGCATTGACCATTTCCAGTCTAGTGTAATGGGCCTGAATAGGTCATGAAAGGAGGGAGGTAACTTGGTGACTGATGAATGTTTTTAGCCTTTGGAAAATGACCGGCCCCAGGGAGCAGACAATCAGCAGCCCAAGGATGGGTCCAAGGATAGGGAGTAAGAAGGGCAAGAGTCCATTCCAAATAGTGAAGAAAGGGTTGTCTGACAGCTGGCGTCTGTGGGTTTTCAGGCTTTCTTGGAGTTCATGGATTCTGTCCCAGACAATGCCAGACTTGTTGGTGTAGAAGCAGCATCATTCCTGTAAGGCAAGACAAAAGTCTCCCTATTCCGCTAGCAGGAGGTCTAATCCTCTCCAATTCTGTAGGCCCACCTCTGTGAGGGAATCAAGTTGGTCTTGGATGAGGGTAATGGTTGATGCAACCTGTTGGACATCAGAAATTAACCCTTCCATGATTTGTTTGAGGTGAAGGGAATAATCCAGGCCTGTGGAGCCTGCAGTGGTGGCTATGGTGAATCCCAAGGTGGCAAAGATAGGGATAAGTTGGACAGCTCATTTGGGTCTCCCTGCAATAAAATCAAGGGATGGGATGGGGACTGGTTAATTTCCATTAATAACCTCAATTTCTGGGAGAAGAGTAGCAAGAGAGCAAGAACTGGTCCAAGAAGGGGGAAGAGCGATATAAGCCATATTATTGCCACAAACAAAAACAGTGTTATTTGGGGGGCAGGAGAGGGAGTGGTTCTCAAAATGAGTGGTGCAGTTGGAGAAGGACATGAAACCGAGGGAAATGGAAGTAATGTTGGTTTAATTAGAGGTTATACAGGAAGTATTGATGAGGAAGAGAGGTTGAACTAAAAAGGGTGGGGAAACGGAGCAATTGGAAGAGGGGGAATGGAGAGATAGGTTTGAGGGGAGTGTATAGGGGATGGGGGTTGGATGAGGGAGGCAGAGCCAGCAGCTTTGTGCAAGGGTGGGATCAGATGTGTTTAAGAGGGCAAAAGTGAGATTTAGTAGGTCATAGGTTCTGGAATTGAGTGGCTATTTTTTTGGCCTAGGGAGAACAAGTGGATGGTAGGAAACTTGTGGGTAAAGAGATTCTAAATGTTTTTGTGTTTTATGTTGTCTAAGGAGATCTTGGGGCCTGCCACCATCAGAGATGTGAACAGGGGCTTGAACATGCCAGCAAAGTTATTTTCCTTGGTTGTCTTGAGTGCAGGGTAGCTGATGGCTCATATGGTTAAAAGATCCTGAAAAGGTTCTAATTTGTGTAG
>NW_006204538.1:62402-71430 GCF_000334495.1 Tupaia belangeri chinensis | reverse complement strand
GTGAAGCGAGTTTAGGAAAGATGTACAGGGGCATTGGGGAGGAATAGAGGAGGAGGAGATGTTGGGTGGCTTGATAAAATAGTACTTTTTAGAAGTGTCATCAAGGTATGAGGTGTGTCCCCTGGCACAGGAATGAGTCATAATAGGTGAAAAGGAGAGGGAAGAAGCATATCCACTGAAGTAGCTACATGGTGAGAGTTGTTGGTGGAGCTTGGCGAGTGATGCAGGGTCTCCAAAACCTCCAAAGGTCACTCCAAGAAAAGGGAGGAGGAGAAGTTCAGGAAGTATCGTAGTCATCATCTTTAGACGGTTTTTGGTGGTCAGGGAGTCCTGTAGAGGAAGGAAGAAAATTCTCAGGGGGCTTAAGCTCTCTGGATGGAGAGTCAACCTGTTTTACTAGCCTCTCTGGAAGCCATCGTGCGGCTTCCAGTTTTTGGGAATAAATGCAAACAGATCCTCTTCCCCATATAAGAACGGGGTCTGGACCATTCCATGTGTTGTCTAAAAGATCCTTCCACAAGACGGTGGAAAAATTTGTTTTAGTAGTTGAATGCCAGAAGCTTTCAGCTGCCAAGCAGCCATCTTTATCAAGCGTTAGAAAGTTGAGTACAAAGAGTGTGTGTGCTAGAAGGTGTTTTGGTGAGCCTTTGGTTTGTAAAATCTCCCCCTTTTTTAATTTTTGGAGAGTGTTTTTTAGGGAGAGATGAGCATGCTCTATGATACCTAGTCCTTGGGGATTATATGAAGTCCCCGTGACATGTTTAATGTGGAGTAGTTTGCAAAAGGAGACAAAATTGTGTCCTGTGTATCCTGGGCCATTATCTGTTTTAATTCAGTGAGGCTTGCCCAGAACAGAGAGTGTGGCAAGAACATGGAAAATAACATGCTTACCAGCCTCTCCAGTTTGTGCTGTGGCAAAAATGAAACCACTAAAGGTGTCAATAGTGACATGTACATATTTTAGAGAACCAAATTTAGCAACATGAGTGACATCCATTTGCCATAGGGTATAAGGCATAAGACCTCTAGGGTTGACACCCAAATGTGGTACAGGCAAAAGAGTAACACAAGCTGGACATTGTTTTACAATTTGTCGGGCCTGTTCCTGAGTAAGTTTAAACATGAGACGAAGGGTGTGAGAATTTAAATGATGTAATCGATGAGCAGCAATGGCATCTGAAAGACTTGTGTCAGTTTGAGTATGAACCCAAAAGGAGTGTTTTGTGGCCAAATCAGCACGGCAATTACCTTCAGTTAAAGGGCCAGGCAAGTCTGTATGTGCGCGCAAATGGCCAATATAAAAAGGTAGCTCTCGGTTTCTAATGAGACTGTAATTGTAGGAAAAACTGTGTGACCTGACAGATTGGTATAATCTGTGCCGCAGTTTCCAGAAGTGGTACAGACATAGCAATATAAGCACTATCTGTATATAAGTTTAAAGGCATATCAGGAAAAGCAGAAAAGACTGCAATAACCGCTTGCAGCTCAACTAATTTAGCTGACGTAGAGGATGTGGTGAATGTAACAGTTTGATTAGAAAAGGAATAAGAAGCAATTCCATTGGAGGAACCATCAGTGGAAACTGTCATGTGGAATAGGAAGGAGCATAACCGCTTGCAGCTCAACTAATTTAGCTGACGTAGAGGATGTGGTGAATGTAACAGTTTGATTAGAAAAGGAATAAGAAGCAATTCCATTGGAGGAACCATCAGTGGAAACTGTCATGTGGAATAGGAAGGAGCATAGTGTGGACAGGGAAAACAAAATCGTGGGTACAGAGGAAGTGTAAGAATTTGTTTGGAGAAAGGTGGTAATCAACAGTTCCCAGGAAAGAAGTGCTGCTATAGGCCAAGAATCTGTTTGTTGAAATAACCAGTCTACCTGACGTTCTGTATATGGCTGAATGATGGTATCAGGGTCTTTGCCAAAATATGTGACACTCAATTTCCATGCCAGGGTGATAATATCAGCTACAGCTTGGTAATATGGCTATATGACCTTGGCCGGTGAAGATGGAAGGTGAACCCACATGATAGGTGCCTACTGCCAGAAAATGACTGTAGGTGTGATCAAAGTATGGCAAATGACAAGGGATAATGGCTGTTTGTAGTCTATGGATGTAATGAATTGTGATGCAATGGCATGTTCAATTATGGCGAGTGCCTGACGGCCCTCAGTTGTAAGTGTCCGATGCGAACTGGGATGGGGATCCCCCTGTAGGACATCGAATAATGGTTTAAGTTGTCTTGTGGTTAGTTTAAGATACGGGTGGATACAGTTAATGTTGCCCAATATGTTACCAAATAATTTTTGGAAATCATTTAGAGTTTTTAGATTATCAAGTCTGAATTGAGGTTTTGGGGTTAGGATTTTTTGACCAGAGAGTTGAAATCCTAAGTAGGTATATGGGTCTTTTAGCTGGGTCTTTTCCGGTGGATTTTTTAATCCATGGGCAGATAGTTGTTCTTTAAGGTCCTGGAAACACTGTAAAACCAATTGGCCGTTCTCGCCTGTGATTAATATATCATCCATGTAATGAACAGTATACATATCGGTTCATTTTTGTCTGACTGACAGGATATGTAGAGGATGAAACATTTTTGGCAAAGCGTAGGGCTATTGGTCATGCCCTGAGGCAGGACCTGCCACTCATAACGTTTCATTGGTTCTTTAAAGTTAGTTGATGGAATACTAAAGGCAAATCTTTTCCGATCCAAAGGATGTAGGAGAATAGTAAAAAAAGCAACCTTGGAGGTCAATAACTACTTTAAAGAAATTAAGGGATATGGCTATTGGAGATGGTAGCCCAGGTTGAAGTGCTCCCATTGGAATCATGGTTTTGTTGATTGCTCTTAAGTCTTGGAGCAGGCGCCATTTTCCTGATATTTTTATTGATAACAAAAATGGGAGTATTCCGTGGTGAGGTACTCTCCATGATATGTCCTGCCTCAAATTGTTCCTGTACTAACAGTTGAACAGTCTGCAGCTTTTCAAAAGGCAAAGGCCATTGATAAACCCACACCAGAGTATTATCTTTCCAAGTGATCCGATCCGCGTGGGGCACAGGAATGTCAATGGCCGCTAGGGAAAATTTCCCAGTCCAGCTCTATCCAGTTTAGGTTCAGGCAGTAGGGGTTGAACAATGCCTGACTCATTTTTTCCCAAGCCTTTTCCTGGTGTATAACCCTGGGCCAGCATTTGTGCAGTGACTGTGTCATTTGGACTAAACATCAAGAGATTCATTTGTGACAAGTCTCCTCCCCACAAGTTAATAGGAAGGCCTTGTATTACAAAAGGTTGAATGTGTCCCTGATTGCCTTCTTTATCTGCCCATTGTAGCATTTTTGAACTTCTCTCAGGATTTTGACTTTGTCTAATACATTTTAAATTAGTCAGTGTTGGGACCAAAGGCCAGGACTGGGGCCAATTGTCTTTTTTAATAATAGTAACATCAGCTCTAGTGTCTATTAGTCCAGAAAATTGTTTTCCATCCAATCACAAGGTAAGCATTGGTTTAGTTGGAGAAATTTGTTGTACCCAATAGGCATCTGAAGAACCAAAGCCTTTGTTGTCCCACGAGGAGGCTTGGATATTGTTTTGAGTCGGGAGCAATGGAAGGAGCAGGAGTTGAGCTATGTGTTTGTTGGCAGGGATGGTTGTAACTGAATTTGGAGAAGAGGCCATAATCTTAATCTCCCCTTTAAAATCATTTTCTATTACACCAGGAAGACCTGAAGTCCGTCCATGGTGGCACTACTGCGCTGTAGGAGTATAGCGAAGGGTTTGGGTGGCAGAGGGCCAAAGACCCCAGTAGATAGCACTTGAATACCCATTTCTGGTGTTAATACTGTGTAGGCAGTGGAACAGAGGTCCAGTCCTGCACTTCCTGGTGTTGCTCTGGAGAGGTCTGAAATGGATTGTTGTTGTTGCTGGGTGGAACAAACTCTAGAGCCCCAAAAGCTTGTTTGGGTTGGGGGTCCTGGGGTGGGCCCCTATTCCTGTTTCCCAAATTAGATGGAAGGGACTGACCATGGATTTTAGTTTTTGATCAGCATTCTTGGGGAAGGTGGCGTCCCTTAAGGCATCTAGAGCATAAGGGGAGTTTTTGCTTTGGCCTTGTGTCAAGAGACCTCTTAACCCGACATTGTTTGGCCATATGTCCGGGTCATCTGCAGTTGAAGCAATTGTTGTGAGAGAGAAAATGCTGGACGGGAGCGCTTTGAAGGGCAGCAGACAGGGCTAGTCCCTGATTGTAAGATTTAGAGTCTACGTCCGAACAAAGACGTATATACCCAGACAAATCGGTTTTCTTTCTATGTGGCCTAATCGCTGCATGGCAGGCGGCATTTGCATTTTCAAACACTAATTCTTTAATAATTCGTTTTAATAATGTGTTTTCTTGGGCATTACCAAAAATTCTTTCTGTGGCCTTAATCAGTCGGTTAGCGAATTCTGAGAAAGGCTCTCCGGGGCCTTGTCTGATGCTAGTAAGGGAAGTATCAAGGTCGCCTTTTGTAGGGAGCCTTTTCCAAGCTTTTAAGCCAGCTTATGGATTTGAGCAAATAAACCAGGGTTGTATTGTAGCTGGTTTTCATGGATTGAATAATTACCGTCTCCAAGTAGCATGTCTAAGGTTCACTTGTTAAGAGCCTGAGCGTTACGGCGGGCCACATCCTTGCAAACCTCTGTGTATTCTGATTTCCAAAGTAAATAATCTCCTCCAGAGAGCACAGCTCTCGTCAAGGTTTGCCAATCTGATGGCGTAAGTCATCCTTCAGTAATGGTCTCCAATAAGGTAAGTATATAAGGGGCTAATGCACCATATTGGGTAATAGCTGTTTTAAGTTCCTTTATAAGTTTGAAATCAAAACCATTATATCTCCTCCAAACATTGTCTTGTTGGTCGGTAACTTCCATAACCGGAAAAGTCTCATAAGTTACTTTCAGTTTATGGTGGGCTGTTTTTAGGATTATATTTGTGGGAGTTTTTAATTGTTCCAATTGTAGAATTAACTGACAGTGTTCTTTTTCTAATTGGACTTGTTCTTTTAACTGTTCAATTTTTTTAATAAGTTCTTGTTTTGAATTATCGAGGGGCGGCACTGAAACATTATAAGGCGGCAGCCGCCTTTTAAAGGATGGCCAACTAAGATTGTTACTTTTTGTTGCTTCTGCCTCTAGAACTTCTTCCTCGGAGCTAGTTTGTTCCTCATCAGAATAATTTTTGAATTTGGAAAGGGAGGGGTATAATTTTTTCTTTGGTTCATGTGAAATTTTTAAGGCGTTATTATTTTCTTTTTGGTTCTTTGGACTCTTAAGCCTCTCACTTTTCTGTGTAATGTCCTCATCACTATCTAAGGATATAAGGTCTATATTTTGGACATTTTTAGACTCCGGGATATCTGAGGGAACAACACTCTTTTCTTTGGGTAGCTCGTTCTGCATAATCTGCTCTCCCTCGGCAAGAATAGCAGTGATTTTGGGGTCATTAGGATGGAAACTAAGGATTTCATTTATTAGATTCCAGTAGGAAAATGTGGTTATGGGAACCTTTTCTGGGCCAAAGGTGGAGTAGTAATCTTTAAGGGTATCTCCAACCCTTCTCCACCTTTTTTCATCAATAGTTCCCTCTTGAGGAAACCATGGACATACATCTTTCAGAAAATCGAAAAAGGTGAGCAGTTGTTTAACTTTTACTTTAACTCCTTGGGTTTTAAGTGTTTCTTCAATCCCTGAATAAAGAACTCGTGCTGGCTAAGCTCTTGTCCCATTATAGTCTATGCTATAACCCAGATATCATGAGTGAGTACTCACCGGGATGCCGTCTTCTGCGTCCCCTGAAGTTATTCCACGGACTTCTGACTTGCCCCTCTCTGGGGTCTTCTTATTCCTCTTCAGAATCTTCAGGAACCTGTCACTATCTCTCATACTCAGTGTCCCTGTTCAGGTGCCAGATGTCCCGGCCCACAGGAAAATTGAACAGGCTACCTGAGTGAGAGAGCGGAGGTCTGGAACCGGCACAGCATCATAACACGAGAGCAAAACCGTGTCACAGCTCTAAATGGTATACAGTCGCTCGTTTATTGAGGGCCAGAGAACATTCTTATATACACAGCAGGGTGGTAATTGGTTGCCCAATATGTAAATGAAGGATATATTTTGGACCAGTAATTGATTGTTTTGTCAGGGGGCGTTAACCAGAGGGTGAGCTTAGGGGTGGATTGCTGTCACGGACCTGATTGAGAAGCTGCTTGTAGATGTTAGCTAGGTTGGGGAGCCTAGGGGCAGATTGTTTACTCCCAGAATAGGGAAGTCTGGAGGTCATCCTGTGAAAGTCATTTCAGTCATTTTGGTGCATGTGGCTCTCCACACCAGTGGATACATATATTCGCTCTGGTACTTACAACAGGAAACCAGTCTTAACCTATACTCCCGGCTCAGATGTGGCTGGGTTAATAGAAGCTGTTGCAGATAATGTCTCTGGGGGCTATGCAGAATATGTTCTTTCATCTTCTCATACGATTTTTAAAGTTTCTGAAAAGCTGGACTTTAAGCAAGGTGCCGCCATTAGTGTCCCATCTTTTACTGCTTATCAAGCTCTGTTACACAGTGCCCTTGTGAAGGCTGGAGAAAGTGTTTGGGTTCACGGGACTAGTGGAAGAGTTGGAATAGCAGCATGCCACATTGCTAGAGCTTATGGTTTAAAGGTTTTGGGCACAGCTGGTACTGACTGTTTTGCAAAATGGAGCCCCTGAAGTGTTTAATCACAGAGTAGTTAATTATATTGATAAAATTAAGAAATCTGTTGGTGAAAAAGAAATTGATGTGGTTATTGAAATGCTAATGTAAATCTTAGTAATTATTTGAATCTTCTTCCACATGGAGGACGAGTAATAGTTGTTGGAAGCAGAGGTCCTATTGGAATAAACCCAGGAGATACCATGACAAAGGTGTCCAGTATAATTGGAGTTACTCTCTTTGCATCAACCAAAGAGGAATTTGAGGAATGTGCTTCAGCCCTTGAAGCCAGAATGGAAATTGGTTGGTTGAAACATATAGTAGGCTCTCAATTTCCATCGGAGAAGGTGAACCAAGCTCATGAAAATATCATTCATGGTAGTGGAGCTACTAGAAAAATGATTCTTCTCTTATGATGGTTAACTCATGGATTTCCTTTGCAAGTCAAAGTTTTTACCCCACAGTTTTACTTACACTTTTTTTCCTTTAATTAACGTTCATCTGGTTGAGTAACTTTGTTATATTAGAAAACAAGATTTTTCGTTGGAGAGAGCAGAGGCAGTAAACTATACTTACAGTTTGCAATATTTTTTATACTTTTACTCTCAAATCAAGGAGTGGTTACAGAAGAAAATAGGATGTTATTGGGTTCATTTGACTTTGTGAGTTTTTCCAGAAATTCCTAACTGGTGTCTGATTAATTCCATAACTTTGACAACACAGGATAATCCAAATTAGACTGTTCAATTTCCAAGGGTTTCCAAACCTACTTATCTTTACAAAGACTCTGACGTCTCTGATCAGCCCATAACTGCATTTTATTCTGAAGATTTTTCTGAACTAAAAAAACTCCTTTTCTAAATTAATGTTGTCATGTTGCCCTGAGATCCTCCTGGGATGCTGCATTGCTCACTAATGGTTCCAGGATATTTCTAGTTCAAATCACACAGTTTGGTTTTGTCTAGGACTTTGTGGATGGTCCACATGAATGCTACATGTATCTGTTTCCTCCTTAAAACCCTCATTGTCACACATCCCACCTCATGCTGGGTCAACTCATTAGTCAATGCACAATTTCTCTGCACCCCTGGGCTCACCATTCAAGGGCAGCTCTAGGACCCAGTGCCTCCTGACTCTGTTCCTGAGAGCCTATCATTCTCTGTCCAAGGTGAAGCCTATTATCAATAGGCCACTCTTTGGCAATAACTGCCCAGACAGGCCTCTGGGACTAGTTCTGGGTAAGTGATTGGCCCTATCCTGCAACACTGAGTGTCCTGTCTTAACCTCATTCAGCAAGCTGTCCTGTCAGGGCATGTTCGTATTCCCTGGGTGCAATATGTGCTCTTCCTGGACATGACGTCTTTCTTTCATCCCAGGGCATGTCAGGGTAGGAAGAGGGTGAGAAGTGATAAAAGGAGAATTGGGTAAGAAACAAAGACACTGGGAACCAGCAGTTAGGGTAATGGCTATGTCGCTGGACTCCCACATAGTCAACTGCAGTTCGCATCCCAGACCCGGTGGCTTAGAACTCACACTGGGCTTGTGTGCGTGCGTGCCCAAGATCCCAAGAGGAGAATGGAGGAGAAGGGATTGCGGTATGACCATACCCTCTGGGGGGTGATTTCTCGCTTTCTGTCTCTCTGTCTATGTCTGTCTGGCAAGTGCATGCGCCCTATAGCAAAAACCTCTCCCCCAAAAAAGAAACAAAGACACTGAGAGAGAGAGAGAGAGAGAAGAGCTGGGGACAAACAGAAAAGGTGATATAGACAATGAGGTAGGCGAGAACAATGGACTTGGAAAGACAAGTGAAAGTTAAGTAGGAAAGAGAAAGGGAGAAATAAAAACAGACACAGAGGGATTGGCAGAAAAGAGAGATGAACAGGAGGAACGACCTTGACCCACAGGGGCATTTGGGGTAACAGGGCAGATCACAAGTTCAATAAATCCTTCTCTAATTTTCAAATGATCTTTCCTTTTAAATTTATTGAGTGAGATTTACACAGAGGTCTCAAGGGTTTTGACTCAGGCTTGGCAGATTTATACTATTCCCATATTCACTTGTTAAGCATCTATGAGTAACATATATGCATGCTGGTTTGTCTGCTAAGATAAATACATATATAATATTAATGCACAAAACCTAGTTAAACTAATTATTCTGACCCTCCACATTTTTTTTTTTTACATATAGTCTGGTAACTTAATGGTCTGGGGTTGAGACTCTTCAACTCAGAACAAGACCTCCTCCAATTCCTCTTGTCTTTCTCTGCAGATGTTGAAGGCAGGGCTG
>NW_006204538.1:60209-62390 GCF_000334495.1 Tupaia belangeri chinensis | reverse complement strand
ATTAAACTTTTCTGGGGAGCCAGTATGTGGCATGGTGGTTAAGGAGCTGGACTCCCACATGGCTGACCATAGTTTGAGTCCTGGTTTTGGCAGCTTGTTCTTTCTTCTCTCTCTTGCTCACTCTCCTGAGTGCATGTGTTCTATAGCAAATTGAAAAATAATAAAATTAAACAATCCTTTAAAAATTAAAAAAAAATGAGATCCATGTGATCAAAATTGTGAACGAGAAATCTCTTCTCCTTAGGGTTTGAAGTATAGTCTAAACTCTTGAAGTGCTGGTTTTTCTCTGCTGGCCTCCTACTCTATCTTCTCTGTCAGACCTGATACATACTAAGGCACAGGCCTGAAGAAGGTAGAGCCAGGACTGTTTAAACATAGAACAAAGAATCTCTGCAGTGAGGAGGGCACATGGCTCTGAAAATCAGATTGGAGACCCAATATCCAATTGGAGGATAGGAACCACAGGAATAAGACAGGGTAGAAACTTGGGTCTCCCTTTCCTAGTAGCCCCGAGTTCAGCAGATAGTTCCAGAGTCTCTGGGTTCCATACCTGGAAGGACGCTCAGCCCAGCCACTGACCCAGGGCTGGCTCTGGGGTATGGGCTTCACTTGGTCAAAAAGTGTTCCACAGAAAGTGAAGAGATGGCTCACCTACTGGTCTCTGTGAGAGTGTGTGTCCTGAGCCAGGACAGTTGGGAAAGGAGAGTCTCCATAAAGGGAGGATGAACAAAAAGGGAACAGGCAAAGGGAAAACTGGCCTCATAAATAGAAGACCAGTTTTACAACATTATACCCCTTCAGAAGACAAAAAGAGGACAAAGTAATAAACAGGAGCAAGGCAGACTGACTGTCCTAATCATGAACCCTTATACCATATATGTAGAGGGACCAGCAGATGGTGTAATGGTTACATTGCTGGACTTCTTCGTAGTTGATCTTAGTTCAAGTCCTGGACCCAGTGGCTTAGAAAAATTCACGGCAGGCACATATACATCTGTGCCCCAAATCTTGAGAGGATACTGGAGGAGAAGTAACTGTAGTGTGGCCCCTGGGGCAGTGGTTTCTCACTTTCTGTCTCTCTGTTGAGTCCACATCCTCTATAGTAAATGGATTTGGCCCCACAACGTTTTAAGAATATAGATGACCAATTTAAAGTGCTGCAATCTACAATAACTTTGTTTTGATGAGTATCCTTTGTTTGTCCTCTTCATATAATTATTGTACTCTGGTTTGTGTCTCTAGGCAGTTTCTACTCATTTAGGTAAAATATTTAGCATGTTTATAAATTTAAATTATTAAAAAAAGGTATAATAAAATTTCTGGAGTGGTAAAATAAAGAAAAAGAGAGACATTAGATCAACACAATTAAACACATAAAGACAATCCAGAAAGCAGAAACTCCAGCTGGCAGAAACAAAAATATTCTTTTTTTTTTCTTTTTTCTTTTGAAGAGGTTTTTGCTATAGGGCGTGTGGGCTTGCCAGACAGACAGAGAGAGACAGAGAGATATAAAGCGAGAAATCATCTCCCAGGAGGGATGGCCATGCCACAGTCCCTTCTCCTCTATTGTCCTCTTGGGATCTTGGGCATGCATGCACACACGCCTGGCATGAGTTTTAAGCCACAGGGTCTGAGACACAAACCATGGTCGACTACGTGGGATTCCAGCAACATAGCCATTACGGTAACTACTGGTCCCCAGAAACAAAAATATTAAGATTGGAATGGGGGGCCAGCAGATGGCAAAATGTTTATGTCACCCAACTCCCAGAAAGTCAACCATGGTTTGAGTCCCTGACCCAGTGTCTTAAACCTCAAACCAGGAGCATGTGCATTTATGTCCAAAATTTGTAGAGGTGTATGGAGGAGATAGAATTGCAGCATGGTTATTTCCCCTAAGAAGTGATTACTCACTTTCTGTCTCTCTATCTCTATTTCTCTGTATCTCCTCTGAGCACATGTGCTGTATAGAAAAAACCTACTTTACAAAAAAAAGATTAGACTGAATATAAATATGAGATATTAAAAACAATGCAGAGGACCAGAGTAACCACTAGCTGGTTTTTTAAAACAACATCAGTAAACTTACTGAATATTAAATAGATCATTTTTTTGGAGGGGGGAGGTTTTTGCTATAGGGTGCGTGCGCTCGCCAGACAGACAGAGAGAGACAGAGAGATA
>NW_006204538.1:32684-51411 GCF_000334495.1 Tupaia belangeri chinensis | reverse complement strand
TCTCTGTAGCAACTACTAACTTCTATTGTTATGTAGCAGGAAAACCTTCACAGAGCTTACCGAAATTAACAGCCATGTTTATATTTCAATTTTTTACATATTTTTTTACAAAAATATGTAGGGTTGTTTTTCATGTCTCAAGTTTTTATTCATTTATTTACTTATTTTTGGTAATACTGAGGCACTAGCATTGGGTTGTCAGAAAATTTATGCTGCATTTTTACCTAGAAATAAATGTAAACTACGTCATGACTTTTCCAGAAACCAAATATATTCTCAATGAATTAGAGTGGAGGCCTGCAGGTGGTATGTTGGTGAAGATGATAGACTCCCACACGGTGACTGCATGTTGTGTCTTGAATGTGGCGACTTGCTTTCTTGCTTTCCCTTTCTCTTTCTCTTCCTTCTCTTGTTTGTGTACATTTTTTTTTTCTTACACTACCTACCCCTATTTCTAGAGTCATCAGATACTTCTGGTTTCTGCCTCAGAGCCAAGTTTGGTACCCATAAACACATGAATGTCTTCTTTAGGATTACGAACCTTTTCTTACTTTGTTTTTCCTTTTTATTTTTAAAAGAATTTATTTAATTTTATTCACTGTTATTTTTAAAACTTGTAGGGCATGTGTGCTTATCAGATAGAGACAGAGAAAGAGAGAGAAGGAAAGTGAGAAAATGAGCCACCAGATCTGGGACTTGCACCACAGTTTGTCAGGTGGGAATTCAGCGTCTAAGCCAACATGCCACTTGCTGGCCTCTATTGCCAGAGGGCACATGCATTCACTAGAGAGAGACACAGAGAGAGTGAGAAAGTGAGACAACACCACCTCCATAAAATGGTCATGCCACAATACCTTCTGCATCATTTATTTTTTCTTATCAGGATTTTGGACAACACACAAACTCTTTGTGTTTTTTCAAATTATTTGATTAGAGACTCAAGTCACAATTTAGGTCATGTGGGATTCAGCTACCTCAACTACCATGCCATGGACTATCCCTGTACCTCTATTTTTATGCCTTGTTTTGCATACCTGTTTGGTTTTGCAATTCTTTCATAAAATGTAAGTCACATTTTTTTCTTGGCATATTCTTACCTGAACGTATATTTACTTTTACTAGCAATGAAATTCTAATGTTTTCTACTGTTAAAATGTCTGCAATTACATAATACTTATGGAAGAATTCAAATCATATTTATTTCTTATATATCAGAAAAATGAAAGCATGATTTCTTATAATTTTCCATATTTCATATTTGATAATACAGATTTTATTATGATAATTGCTTCATTTTATATTTTATATTTTGTGTGAGAGCATATTTGATGTCCACAGTTGTGAAATTTATTAAGATGTTGAGTCCTCAATTTTTAAATGATGATTCCTTTTCTTCCTGAAATATATTTTAAAGTGTGGTATTCTGATAGTACTCAATTCTTTGTACTTAATTACACAGGGGTTTGAGTATGGCTGAAAAAGTTATAAAATATTTTTAAAATAGTTTATCTGGAATTCTTTTGTGCTTATTATCTGGGCCTCAAAGTCAAATTCAAACTTTAAGGCATCCATAGATAGCCTTGGTAATTACACATCCTCGTTCATGAGTAGTGTGGTCCAGTATGAAATCCAAAATTGACAGTGTCTTACCCAGCACCTAACTTCAAGGGTGTTCATTGGAAATAGTTTCACAGTTTAGCCTAATAGAATGAGCATCGGCAGGAACCAGCTTACATAAAATAGGGTAGGAGATTATCTATAAAATAAATATAGCAAAACAATAATTGCTTGAATTAAGAACTGTGGTGCTTTATGTTTCATTTACTAATTTATTTTTAAGGGAGATTTTTGCTATAAAGCACGTGTGTTTATCAGAGAGTCAGAAAGTAAAAAAGTAAGTGAAAAAATTATCCTTCAGGTGTATATATGGCCATGCCACAGTCTCTTCTTTCAGAATTTTCAGCACCCGTGTACATGTGCCTGCATGACTTTCAAGTTTCTGGGTTGGAAATTGAACTGAGGTTGGCCACATGAAACAATATCTTAACCACCATGGCCCCTGGTGGCCCCTATGTTTTGTTTCTAATAGTGATAATTTCAAATATATTGAGCAATAGTAGGAAGTTATAATATAGTTATATATTTCATACTTATTTGATTTGAAATATCTGACTCCAGGCAAGAAGCACAAATAAAACAGCAAACAGGTCTTCCTTCTTGGGGAATTTTCTGGAATCCTGGAACACAGTTGTGGTTACACACAGATTCAGGAGTCTGAGGAGAAAAGAAAATCATTAGTCATTATCATGTATGTTATAAGTTGTTTTGACTACATGTCACTATTTCTACCCACTTCAGAGAAAACTGGCATTGAATTGTTCTTCACTGTTTATCCTTTAGATATTACCTAGGCTTCTATTTACTTTTTTCAGACATGGATTTTGGCTATAGGGTGCATGTGCTTGCTGGAGAGAGAGGGAAAGACAAAGAAAGAGAAAAATCACCCTCTGGGGGATTGCTATACTACAATCTCCTCTCTCCTCTCAGAAGTTTTGGCATATATGCATGCATGCATGCCTGACATGAATTTCAGGTCTCTGGTTCCAGGACTTGATCTGCACTCAGCCATGTTGGATTTCAGAGCCTTAACCACTAGACAACTTGCTGCCCCCCCTTACCTAGACCTCTAATTAAGAACTAGTATACTTAACTTCTTTATGTATTATTATGTTTTAATTTTTAAAAAATATTTTATTTAATTTTATTTATTATTTCTTTATCATTTGACCAGAAAGAGACACACAGAGAGAAAAAGTTAAAGTGAGAAAACAAGTCATCTTTTCTGGGACTCGAACACCAATCAACCATGTGGGAGTCCAGTGCTTTAACCACCTCACCACCTTCAGGTACCCTTTATATATTATTTATCAAATATTTCCAAGGTTCCTAATTACTTTATCTCATACATTACTGAAAATATTCCTCATGTCATTTTCTCCTCTTATGCAATTACTTCATTTAAAACCATTTCAAGGTAGGTTTTTACATGATAAAGACTGAAAAGTTGTGTTCCCCCCAAAATATTTATCCTATGTCCTCATATCTGGTTGGGTAGCAAATATTAGGTTCTGAATTCTAAAATATCTAACAATGTAATATTATGTAAACAAAAAGAAGCTAACTTAAAACTCATGGGCCAACAGATAAATTATGAGAGTGGGGTTAATTCATTTCTGGGCTTCTGAGGCTAGTTGAACACTGCTTTTATATATGAACACAATACATGATATTCATATAAATCTTCTGTCTCATCTAATTGCCTGAAATTATAGTCAATGCTTTGAGATGTTTGGGACAATGAGGAATGTTATCAAGGGGCTGGCAGGTGGTATAAGGTTTAGAGCACTGTGCTCTCACAGGGCTGACCATGGTTCAAGTCCCAGACATGTTTGCTTGGTTTCACACTCTCCCTTTCTCTCCCTCTCTCTTTGGTTAAATTGAAGAATAAAATAAGTAATAAATAAAGTAAATAACTCCTAATAAAATTAAAATGGTATGTAAAATGACAAGAGGAAATGTGAATGGTGTCTGCAAAAACATGAATGGTATCTTAATCTATAATCTACTTTGTCTTTATAGTATATCAAATTTTAAGAAGGACTTTGTTCACAAATGATAAATGGTTTCAGAATCCATAGAGAAATTTTTTATTCAAACACGTATACATACATATTAAAAAGTCATGTGCTCCATAAAGACATAAGACATTTCAGACAATAACTAGCTGCATATATGTTAGAACACCTATAACATAATAGTATAGGCCATATAAATTCCATGTGCTGTGTGAAATATCTAAGTTTGTGTAAGTGCAATCTATGATGTTCACAGACTGAAAGAAGTTTGTAAAAATGCATTTCTTAGGGACCAGCAAATGGTGCAACAGTTATGTCATTGGATTCCCACATGACCGAGTCAAGTTTGAGTCTCAAACCCAGTGGCTTGAAACTCATGCCTGGCACATGTAGGCATTTGCTCAAAATCTCAAAAGGAGAATGGAGGAGAAGATATTATTGTGTGGCAATTCCCGCTGGGGCATGATTTCTCACTTTCGCCCTCTCTGTCTCTGTCTCTATGATAAGGGCTTGTGCCCTATAGGAAAATCTCTCTAAAAATAATTTTTAAAAAGTCAAAAATGCATTCTCAAAAATATTTATCTTATTAAGCAATATTTAGTTATATATACATAACTACCACCTCTTTGATTTTATTAATTGGACTCTTGCTTAAACAAATATAATAAACCAAATCAGCTTAAAAAACCTGGAAGTATTTCTATAGTTTAGAATGTATATAAGCAAAATCAGATAGTACAATTCTGGATGTAAAAGGCAAATTTTGTTTTGTTAATTTGTATTTTGACTGAGGCAAGAGTTCAATTTGTTTTCTTTATAATTTGCATAGGACAGTGTGTTCACACATGAGACATACGTGACAGAGACAAAGAGAGAAAAGTGGGAAATTAATCCTCAGGTAAATAGCCATACCATAATCCCTTCTTCATTATACTCTACAGATTTGGGCATTCACACACACACACACACACACACACACACACACACACACACACCAGTCATGATTTTCAAGCCACTGGATTAATAACTAAAATGATAGTCAGTCATATCAGAGTCCAACAACTTCACAATAATGGCATGTGCTGGCCCAATAAAAATAAAATTTATTGCTGAGTTAAAGTAGTCACACAATTTTATTTAAAGACTCTGTTTGGCTAATTTTGTATATATTTTGATTTTGTGTGTATGTGTGTACTCAACAGAGAAAGACAGATGATGAGAGAAAGCTGAGAAATCACTCCCCCAGGAGAATGTCACACATGTCCAGTATGGAGTTTCAAGTCACCAGATCCAGGAATTGAACCATGATCTGTCATGTGGGATTCCAGTGATGTGAATACTATGCAATCTGCTT
The DNA here is from genome assembly GCF_000334495.1 of Tupaia belangeri chinensis. Taxonomy (NCBI): domain Eukaryota; kingdom Metazoa; phylum Chordata; class Mammalia; order Scandentia; family Tupaiidae; genus Tupaia; species Tupaia belangeri. The sequence goes on along the minus strand of NW_006204538.1, from coordinate 46,422 downwards.
ACCCTGCTTCAGTATGTATTTCATGTCAAAATGACATCATACCTCTTTGAAACTAACAGACCAGTTTATCATCTCTTCTCTGATGACCAAACCTTGATCATGGGAATTCCTGTAGATAAAGTCTCCTACTTTAACAAACAGTCAACTGTGATTGGGAAATCTCACAAGGTTGTGGATATCATACTCTATCATATTTCTTTCTTCATCCAGGGGCATGTTGTACCCAATGCTGTTTGTCAATTGGCTTTTCCTCAGAAATGGATGAAGCTGGTTTAAAGGCATGGTTTACAGATTAGGATTGTATTTAATGCAGAGGTGGACAGTCCATATCTATAAAGTAATAATTCTATTTTAACATGTCTGTTTACATGTTTTCTTTTTGGTAGGGACTTAGTTTGGTTTGAGTGATCAGCAGCTCAGGGCTCATGAGAGATAAATTCTTTTAAAAAACACATGGAGCAGTGGCTGTAGCTCATCAGAAAATTTTGAGTATATTTCCTAGAGTGTAATTTGTACACAGACTCTCATAAAATCCAGACTAATAAAATCTGGTTTGGACTAACTAGAGGCTAATCTTGTTCATTCATAAAGGGCACAACATGGGGTGAGACAGTGGAGTAGTTAAGGTGTCTGAATCATATAGGACCAACCCAGCAACTTGAGTCCTGTACCCATAGTTTACAAAATACAATGGGTGGGGCCAAAGGTGGCAATGGTGATAAGGTGATGGACTCCCACATGGCTGATTATGGTTCAAATCCAACACCTAAGGGCTTGCTTTCTGACTTTCCCTTTCTCTTTCTCTCTGTCTCTCTCTGGTAAAATTTTTTAAATAATAAATAAAATAAAATAATTATTATTAAAAATGAACAGCCCATATGTGTGCATGCCCAAAATTCCAAATGGAGGGAATGCCATTGGGTAAAAATTCCAATGTAATCATGACCATTTTTCATGGAGGGGGTGATTTCTCACTTATCCTCTCTATCTTTGCCTGGCAAATACACGTGCCTTGCATAATAAATAATTTTTAAAGAAATATTTATTAAATTTTATTTATTATCATTAATATTTTATACTGACCAGAAAGAGACAGAGAGAAAGGGAGAAAGCAAGCTGAAAAGTCTAAGGTTTAGTCATGTGAGAATCCAGTGCTCTTACCACCACACAACCTTTCTGCCCCTTGTAGAAAACATTTTAAAAGACTTTATATAGGGGACCAGCAGTTAGCATAATGGCTATGGACTCCCAGTAGTCGACCACGGTTCAAGCCCCAGACCCGGTGGCTTAAACTCACGCCGGGCGCGTACTCACGCCGGGCGCGTGTGCGTGCATGCCCAAGATCCTGAGAGGAGAATGGAGGAGAAGAGATTGCAGCGTGGCCATCTCCCCTGGGGGGTGATTTCCTGCTTTCTGTCTCTCTGTCTCTCTCTGTCTGTCTGGTAAGCACACGTGCCCTAGCAAAAAACCCCTCAAAAAAAAAAAAAGACTTTATATAGATGGATAGATTTAGATTCTTAATAGTGGTAGTATCATAAAAATATGCATTTCTCCAAGTTTAACCAAATATGTACATTAAATATGTGCGATTTTTTTGCACACTATTTAGACCCTTTATTGAGAACAAATATGTTTTGTTCTTTATCTTTATTTTGGACATCTTTTGGTAAGAGTGTATTGTCACATGGCAATACAATAAGAAATTTGTGACAAAAAATGAAATTCAAACTTCTAAATTATAAGAGGTGCTTTTGCTTTTTTTTTTTTTTTCTTTAGTGGAAATGTTAAGAAATTTGTGACAAAAAATGAAATTCAAACTTCTAAATTATAAGAGGTGCTTTTGCTTTTTTTTTTTTTTTCTTTAGTGGAAATGTGAATGTGTCCTTCCAGAGAGAGACAGAGAAATAGTGAGAAAATAAGAGGAAAAAGCACTTCCCATGGGGAATTGTCAGGCTGCAACTCATCCATTTCTGCCTCTTTTTAAATTTTTGGGCCTGTATGCATACACACATACCTGGAGTGTTTCTTAGGCCTCTATATCTGGGACTTGAGCCCTTGTGAAATCTAGCTGCCTTAATCACCAGTCTATGGATTCAACCCACAAAATTAATTTTTTTAAAGACAATTATTTATTTAATCTCATATATTATCATTATTTTAAATTTACTAAAGGGCATATGTGCTCATAAGAGAGAGACAGAAAGAGAGAGAGAGAGAAAGAAAGCAAACTGCCAGTTCTGGAACTGGAACCACGATCGGCCAGAGCCCAGTGACTTAACCACTAAACTATTTGCTGGCCTCATTAAAGTGATTTTTAATAAACCACGTTATCCTCTTAACTTTTGAATTGATGACATCCTTTTGCAGAAAATAATTAACTTTTTTTCAACTGCTCTTTCAGTCTTTTAATTATTACAATAGAAACACTCCCATATTTTCCACATCTACATTACTATCTTGACAAAATGACTTGCTTTTTCAAGAGTCAATGTCAAACTTATGCAAAGTGCAAATGAAATGTTGTTATTGTTAGTACAAATGGAAATAAGATAGAAACAACTTTCTGATGTTTTTTTATCTATGTATATTGTATTTACTTATTTTGCTCAACAAATTTGTCTAATGTATTTTTCCCTTTTTGATAAAGATATTTTATACAAAATTTAATAATTTAGTGTTTATTTAAAAATTTTTAAATTTTACTTTATTCAGAATTATTATTATTATTAAGTTTGCTATAAGAAATAAGATAGAAACAACTTTCTGATGTTTTTTTATCTATGTATATTGTATTTACTTATTTTGCTCAACAAATTTGTCTAATGTATTTTTCCCTTTTTGATAAAGATATTTTATACAAAATTTAATAATTTAGTGTTTATTTAAAAATTTTTAAATTTTACTTTATTCAGAATTATTATTATTATTAAGTTTGCTATAAGGACCAAAGAGACACAGAGAGCAAGAGAGAAGGAAAATGAGAAAGCAAACTACCAGTTCAGACCTTGAACCACAGTTGACCATGTAAGAGTCCAGGACCTTAACCATGATACCAGCTGCTGACTCAAAGATTTAGTGTTTATTTAAAATATAAACTTATTGGGACAAGCAGTTTGCATAATGGCTATGTCACTGGACTCCTGTGTATTCTACTGCAGTTCGAGCCTCAGACACAGTGGTTTAAACGCACACAGGTCACTCGTGCATGAGTGTCCAAGATCCCAAGAGGAGAATGAAAGAGAAGGGATTGCAGCATGGACATCACCCTGGGGGGTGATTTCTCGCTTTCTGTATCTCTGTCCCTCTCTGTCTTTCTGGTGAACACATACACCCTATAGGAAAATCCTCTAAAAAATAAATAAATAAATAAAAAGTAAAAAATAAAAATAAAAAATACATAAGCTTATTTATAAATGACCTAGGAACCGCTGAGACTATATGTTTCAAAAGTGGTTTTATGTTTTAAAAATGGATCACCTTTTCTTTCCTTCCTCCAGGAATTTTGCAGACAGTATAAGTACAGTTAATCCTATTTTTTGTTTTTGAGAGGTTTTTGCTATAGGTTGCATGCACTCACCAGAAAGACAGAGACAGAAAGACAGAAAATGAGAAATCACGCCCCGGGGGAATGGCCACACCGCAATCCCTTCTCCATTCTCCTCTCTGGATCTTGGGCTTGCATGCACATGCACCTGACATGAGTTTGTGCCACCGGGTCTAGGACTTGAACTGTGGTCGACTACATGGGAGTCCAGCGACATAGCCATTATGCCAACTACTAGTCACAAGTACAGTTAATTCTAAAAGAAAGTTCTTTCCATGAGTTATGTTAGGATAGTATGTAGAATTAATTTTTGCCCTCACCATGAGTATTGCATGAAGGGATTAGACCACAACATCTGTATCTCTAGAGATGAAATGGATATGGTTATTATGTTAATATTCTCTGATGTTGGATGCATACCTAAAAAACACACCTAGATTTGACCAATTTTGATTTATGTTCTGTCAAGAATCTTTTCTTGGACATTTTTTAGTATTTCACTGTACATTATTTTTAATAATGTAATTAAGTTTTTAAAATATGCCAGAGGGTACATGTCAGAGAGACAGAGAAAGAAAGCAACTTTCATGAAGAATGCTTATGCTGCAATTCCTTCTCTTTCATTGACAAACATGCGTTCAGGGACACACATATTTCTGGTGCTTTTTCTATCTCTGGGTTCAGTATTCAAGCTACAAGGTTGGCCATGTGGGATTTGACTACATCAACCACCAGTCCATGAATCCAGGCTAAATATTTCATAATATAAGTCTCTAGTGATGGAACTCTCTGAGTAGAAATAACAATTACCCAGATATCTTAGGTGAAACTAACAAAAATTAAAAACTTAAAAATTTTAGTTACCTAATATTGTTATTTTTAGAAGAAAACATAGTTTTGTTTTGTTTTAGAGGTTTTTGCTAGAGGGTATGTGTGTTCAACAGGAAAACAGAAAGAGACAGAAAGACAGAAAGCAAGAAGTAGCCACTTCAGAGGGGATGGCCACACCATAATCCCTTCACAGTCAACTATGTGGGAGTACAGAGACATAACCATTATGACACCCTCTGGTCCCAGATGTTTTGTTTTGTTTTGTTTTGTTTTGTTTTAATACCTCACCAGGGACCAGCAGATGGTGACATGGTTAAATTGCTGAACTTCCATGTAATTGACCACAGTTCGAGTCCTAGACCTAGCTCCTTAAACCTCACAAAAAGCATGTGTGTGCGTATGCTGAAGATACCAAGAGGAGAATGGAAAAGAATGGATTCTGGTGTGGCTATCTTCTGTAGGAGATGATTTCTCACTTTCTGTTTTTCTGTCTCTCTCTCACTGGTGAGGGCACATATTCAATGGTAAAATTCTCTGTAAAAATAAAATAACTCAGCAGGTTGTATGGTGATTAGGGTGACTGGTTTTCCACATGACCTACTGTGATTCAAGTTCTAGACCCAGTGGCTTGAAAATCATGCTGGGCACATGTGTGTGCATGCTCAAAATTGCAAGAAAAGAGTGAAAAAGAAGGGACTGCAGCACAGCCACCCCCCCCAGGAAGCGACTTACCACATTTTCTCTTTCTCTGTTGAGTGCTAACACCCTGTGGCAAAAGTTAAGAAACAAACAAACAAAAACAAACAAACAATAAACCTCCGGTGTAGGAGTCCGACCCTGTAGGGCCCCAGGATCTGTGTTGAGCTTTTTGACACTTAAGTATCACTTAGGTCAGCCAGCACGTAAACAAGGCCGCTGCTCTGTGTCCCCCTGACCTAGTAATAAAACTTAGGTCGAATTAGCATGTCAGCAAGGCTGCTTGCTATTTGCTCCAAAAAAACTGTGGTAGCCTTGCTGGAAAGTGACCCCCCTCTCTGACTCCCCAATATACTGCTATAAAATAATTACATAGCTCTCTTATACATCCTGAGTATATGATAAAATTTTCCAGGAAGTCCCCCGACCGCTCCCCTTTGCTCTGATCACCTACTGTTAATTACAATGCTTTATCTCCGTGGTCACAATAGAGGATGGACTAAAGTTCTATCTAGGCAGAAATAATCTTGACCTTTGAAAGGCCCTTCAAGATATATTTAACATAAACTTAAAGATAATCTTTTCCTTACCTAAAATAGGATTAGGCCAAAACTGGCCCAGGACACCTCCACCCTCACCAAGTAAAATAGACAAATTAAGTTTTAGATCCCTATAAAACTATGTAAGTATCATTCTTCATTAAGATCCATAAGAACTAATATCTATACTTGAGATTTTCTTTTCTCAGCACCATTCCTGGTAATCACAAGATGGCTGCTGCCCCGCATCAGCTGATAATCATTTCTGCTTGCTGGAGCCACTTTCCCGAAACTACATTCCATGAAGACCCACCTACATCAAACGAACAATTGCGGAACTGCACTAGACCCACCCTTAATCTAACCCTAAATAGAATCTATATTCCCTATTCTTAAAACTTTATGAGCTGATAATTAAAACACGTAGCCCCTCTTCCATTTACTTGCATGTATCACATTTTCAATAAAAACGCACGATAATCCCTAGCAGTTGTCACTCCTCAGAGAGCAATCTCTTGGGGGTATCTGGCTAAGGACGTGCATAAAAAGGCACCGAGAACTTAGTCTTTCTTTCCTGTGCCACCTCCATCGAGATAACCCACCCCCGCCAAGGCTGGACCCTGGCATTCCAGGATTCACCAAGTGGTGTTGTGGTTTAGGTGGATTCCCACGTGACTAACCACTATGTGAGTCCCGGACCTGGAAACTTGAAAATCATGCTAGTCATGTGTGCGTGTTTGCCAAAAATCTCAGGAGGAGAATGGAGTAGAAGGGATTGTAATGTGGCCATTACCCTCAGGGAGGGTTGTGTCTAACTTTCCCTCACGCTGTTTCTGATGAGTGTATGTGTCCTATGACAAAAATCTTAAAAACAAAAAACAAACAAACAAAAAACTCCAAAAATTATCAAAAGTTATCAGGTGATTGTGAAGGGCGTTTACCTGCCAGAGAAGAATAGGCTGGTCTGCATCTCCTGGAGATCCCATTTCTATTTTATGCAAAAGCATCTTAGAAAGAACATGGGCCACCACATGCACAGCATGATAGATAAGATACCTGGTGTCTGATATACTCATCATGCCCAATTCTGTTGGTAGTAACTCTAGGGAAGAATTTGGAGGGCAGTCCCCAAGTTTGCGACATAGTGATCCAGCAAGTGAGCATCCAAAAAAGTGAAGCCAGAGTTTACTGAAGTAAAAAATCATCTGGGTATTGGGAAGGGTTTATTGTCTTTAAAAATTGTTTAAAGCCAGAAATTTTTCTTTCCTGGTTTGAAAATAAGAGACTTCCTGGAAAAAGAATGGCATATGTACCATAAAAGTCAAAATATCTTTCCAGTCTGAGGAGTGGAGATTTCCCATGATCCATAACTTTCCCATAATTAAATAGAAATTTTGTTCTAATCCCAGGTTCCAGACACTCCCTTCATCACCATGTATTATATACACATTTGCAGATGAAACTCTGATCCTCTTCACAAGACTATAGTCACGTGATAAAAAGAAACCTTTTGTGGCAGGAAGTTTTTCTGTAAAGGCCACACAGATATCCTTTTCTATCATCTTTGCCTTTACATCCTGAAGGAACTGCTCCCCTTGCATATCATCAGATACATAAAGTCCCACCCATCTCCAGCCAAAATGCAGCAACAAGCAGATGATTCCATGAGTCAGAGAGCTGTCCTTTTTGGTCATCTGATAAACTGATGAAAATTGGTTTTTATCATTAAGGATGGGGTCAAAAGTACCATATGTGACCTGAATAAGAAAGAAATAATATGATTCTGACCTTAGTGGAATTTTGAACTGTTCCGCTTAAACAAGGAGGAGATCTTCTCTACCTGTCAAAACTATACAATGGAATATTGAGATATATGTGATTAAATGTAATATAAAAAATAATAAAAAAAATTTAAAAAGATTAGGATATTGAATGAAAAGAATGCATGTGGTGGAAATGACCCTAGTCTGTAATTTAGAGCGGTAGAAGACCTTTATTAAAATTTTTTTTAAATAAAGGACAAGTGACTAGTTCAAATAATAGTATCACTTCCAGACAAAAGCATGAGAGAAAAAAGTATAAGATTCAAGACTTGTTTTGTTGCCTACAGTAGGAACTGAGGGATGTATAATTTATAAAAATGGTGTAACAAGATGTTTGTGATTCTGCCATCCTGAGCTCATGTGATACACGGATCAAAGACTTCCTCTCATAGCACCCAATGTTAATAATATCAACTCTGAGAAAAAATATTGTATTGATTTTTTGATACTGTAGTTTTATCACCACATTATAACTTATATTGTCTTAAAACACAACAACTTAGCTTCTCTAATATTTTAAAATAATTTTTCAAGAGCATGATTCTCCTGAGCTAATGCTATGTTTGCTAGTGATATCTCCTGAAATTTACATTAGACAGTTTCCCTGGAAAATCTCTGAGGTGGAGAGTTGTTATGTAGAAAGTAACTAGAAGTGCTTTCAAGAGATCCACCTGCATGGATGTAAGGAAGGATAGAGGGAGCTGCTATAATTGAGCCATAGCCAAGTTAGAGGATCTTCTATGCTGGAATGTTTTTTTTTTGTTGTTCAATGTCATAATGAATGCAAATTTTTGTATCTTTGTATCAAATTGTTTTATAAATGTCCCTTGATATTTTCCTGTCTTAAAATAAGGTAATTCTCTACTCAGTTCATACTTTTTAAGAGACATCTTTTAATTGACCATCAATGTTTCCATCACTTCTCTTGTTATTTTTAATTTGTTAGAGGGCAAATTGAATCATGTGTGCTTGCCAAAGAGAGACAGGGAAATGAAATATAACCCCTCATAGGGGATGTTTATTTCTTGCCCTAAATATTCCATTACTGGGATTTTGGACCTGCAAGCACAAATGCCCAGTGTGTTCTTTAAGCCACCAGGATCAAAATTTGAACCATGCAGTCAGCCATGTGGGATTCAGCCACATTAACCATCATATCACCAACTGGCCCACCACTGATCTTTTTCTTTCTCTCTCAACTTTATACTGTTAATAATCTCATAACTCATGAAATTACCTGTTTTTTTTTCCCTTGTGTTTCCACAAATTGTGCCCAAACAACCAAGAGAAGTTTTGAGGATTGCAAGGGGTTTTTTCTCTCTACTAAAGCAAATTGTGTCCAAACAATGGAGAGAGGTTAGGAGGGCCTTGTGAGTGAGATGAGATTTTATTTAGCTGGATGATGATGCTGTCACCTAAACAGAGGTGATTTTTAAAGGAGGATCATTAATGTATAGAGAAGACAACAACTTTTCTAAAACAGTGCACACATTCACCTTTTTTATACAGTTTAAAAATTTATATGTAGGCAAGTTATAATATATATATGTGTGTGTATATATATATATATACATAATATAAATTTGTTTTAGAATTTTTAAGTATAGCATGGAACTATTAAGCTATGGTAGTTAATATGTATATCACCTGAACTATTTAATATTTTCTCTGAGGATAGCATTAGTATAATACTCCCTTGGCAGTATTGGAATGAATAGTACTCAATTATAACTTACATTCCCCTGCTTATACTCACTGTCATAACCCTTCTTGAAGTGAATGTATCTCACATGTCATCTTATTTCTATGTAGGTCTAAAATCCATAATTGAAGCATTTCTTGTTTTCCCTATGTTCTGGAACCTTAAATAGTGTCAAGTGAGGCTAGTAATTGGCATGGGTTTAAGGCACTATACTTGCAAATAAGCTGACCACAATTCGTGTCCCAGTTCTGGCAATTTATATATATATAATCCACATAAGTGAAGTTGGCCAGAATCTCCATTATCTGTGTTATTATCACTTAGTAATTTCTATCCAAATATTCCCAACTTGCTCTTTGAGCTTAAATTCTTACTTGTCCTTGTTATATTCAGATTTGAACCTAATATTGCTGAACTACTGTAAAATCTCATAGCCACATTTCTCTATCGAGGCTTTAAAGGAAGCATTTTTTACTCTGCTTTAAAATGTATGAAGGAGAGAGCAGGTGACATGGTATTTAAGGCTCTGGATTTCTTATAAATTATTTTTTCTTTTTTTTTTTGGAGAGGTTTTTGCCATAGGGCGCTTGTGCTGGCCAGACAGAGAGAGACATTAGAGACAGAAAGCGAAAAATCACCCCCCAGGGGGGGTGGTCACGCTGCAATCCCTTCTCCTCCATTCTCCTCTCGGGATCTTGGGCACGCACGCAGACATGCCCGGCGTGAGTTCTAAGCCACCAGGTTTGGGACGCGAACCCCGGTCAACTATGTGGGAGTCCAATGACATAGCCATTACGCTAACTGCTGGTTCCCTGGATTTCTTATACATGGATGACAATGGTATAAGTTCCAGGCCTGGAAGCTTGAAAATGATGCATGCCTAAGAAGAGAATAGAGATTGAATTGAGGAGTGGCCATCCTTCCTAGTTAATATATTTTGGTGGCCTTTACATACCCATGATTTTCTACAAAGCACATTTCTACAATCCCCTAGTCAGTGGTGAGCATCCAGAGTCAGCACCTTGATGCTAACATTAACTTTATATCAGAGGTCAGTGTCTCAATATACACATGGGCCTCACTACACAGGTCTTGTTTGTAAAAGGGATAAGGTGCAAACAACTTTACTCATTCCGAGCCTCCCAAAGACTGAATCTGGAAATAGTGCTGACAAAGCAGACAACAAATTATATTAATTTATCTTTTCTGTCTTGAAATAAATGGAGACACATAGAGAATAATAAAAAAAAAGAAAGATGGTAAGAGGATAAAAAGAAAGAACATCCTGAGTTTATAATTCCACACTTCTCTCATTTCTGTGCACACTTGATTATTCTCAAGTGGGATTAATCACACACACATGTATATATGCAAACTACATTATCACACATTATAACATTTTCACAAAAATATAACCAACAACTTACCAATCATCCTTTACTTCTTGAGTTGGCCTTATCAGATAACTTTGTGTAAGTACAGCTTGTTCCTCCATGCCATAAAGAGGGAAAAACCCAACCATTACCAGGTCCCCATCCTTGTAGACACTTGGCTTCAGGTATTTACTACAGCTAAAATATGTCATCTCACATACCGTTTGTAAAGGCTGAAGAAGTAGCAAGACATTAATCAAAGGTAATGACATGTCTGCGCTGGCCCAACACAGATAAAGAGCCCTGTGTATGTGAGCTGAGGAGATGCAACTGGACATTGTCTGCAGGCTCAGATGTCTTTTAGGAAAGACAACTCTGTGGAGGGCACAGAGGAGTCTCCCTTCCACAGTCTCACTTCAACCTGTCCAAAGCGTGTGCCAGACTGGCGTGACAGACAGAAACATAGCTAGAAGCATTTAAGAATGGCAATTTTACAGGAATCATGCTGCTGAGACTCATGCTTAATCTGAGCAGCTCTGACTTTCCTGGCCTTTTACTGTTTCACTTAAGTCCCATCCAGAAACTCTGGGGATCTCTCTACCCTGGGGCTCTGCACCCGTCACCCTCAATTTTGGTGAAAAACAATTTGGGAAAAACATATTTTGCCTGTTTTTCTCCCCCAGCCTTTATTATTTTATGATGGCCAGGGAAAGCTTTGGGAACTGTCCTATCCTGAGACAACAAGCTTTGTAATTTGTGACCAAGAGAGGTCCAAAGTGCTTGTATCACAAAACTACTGTTACTATTTGTATTTTTTTAATGCTATTAAAATCCACAAAAGTTGGACCAACAGGTTCCATGGTGATTATTTTCTCTAAAGTGAGCTTACCATCAGTTGTACATGATTGATCCACTCTATGTACTCTCTGTGAGTTGTCCTTGAGGGCTGACTCCTTCCCATCCCCCTCTTTGAGCTGCTCTTTCTCCTTTCTGTCCCCTTGACTTCACCATGTCTTCACCTGTCCTTGTTTTTATAAAATAAGTAGAAGAGAAAGTATGAAAATTAGTCACAATATAACCTTAACATAACTTAGAATAAACACAATTAAGTTGGATGAAATATTGGAAGGAATCTTAGAATATTCTAAAGTCAAAATTACCATTTAGAGAGCATTTGAGCAGTTGTGTTCTTTTACTGGCATAAAAGACCTATAGGTGGCTACAGTTATTTATTTTGCCTGCCTTAATCATAACAGAATTAGTTTTAATATTCCTTATACTGTCTTCAAAAATCATGGAAGAAAAAAGCATGATCCAATTTTAAAACATGGAACCATTTTTGACACATAATCTCAGGATATCATACTTGGTTTATAAAGAAGTTTATCTTTTAAACATTAAATCATGGAACCAAGAGGTGGCACCATGGTTAAGGCACTGGAATCTCACATGGTTGACCATGTTTTTAATCCTGGGCCTGGTGACTTGCTTTCTCACTTTCCCTCTCTCTCTTGCTCTCTGTCTCCCTTTGGTGAGTACACATGCTTCAGAGCAAACCTAAAAATAATGATAATAAATAGAATAAAATAAATAATTTAAAAAATAAAAGTAAATTCATAAACTATATGTAAAACAGCTTTATCAAAAAGAGACAATACATTAGATAAATACTCTGAGAAAAACAAGTAAAAATAACATACATATATAAAAATAAAGATCAGAAAGTCAATTTCCATTTTATTTCTACTTGTACTAGCAATAAGAACATTTGATTTGCACTTCGAGCAAGTTTAAAGTTAACTCTTGGAAAAGCAAGTAGTTTTGTCTAAATGTTTACCTAGATATGTTAGAGTGCTTTTATTCTAAAAATTTAAATATTTAAAGAACAGTTGCATATACAATAAAAGTTAATTTTTTTTTCAAAATCATATCATAAATTCTAAAATAAGAGACTAACATGCTTTATTAAAAATCTCCTTAATGAGGCCTGTGAGTGGTATGGTGGTTATGTCTATGGACTTAACATGCCTGACTGCACTTTAAGTCCCAGACCTGAGAGGTTGCTTTTTTAGTTCTCTCTCTCAATGTCTCTCTTTCATAAGCTCTCATGATCTATAGCATATTGAAAAAAGTAAGTAGGCAAAATTAAATGAATAAGTTTTCAAAACATACTCTTTAGTGTAATGGATCTATGGCCTGTTGAATAAGAGTTGAATTCCACATGGTCCAAGTCTCAGACCTGGAGGCTTGAGAAACATGCCAGGCATATGTATATGCATACATTCCCAAAATTCAAAAAGAAAGGAGAAATGAAGAAGGGATTGTATTTCATTCCCCATAGGGTGATGCTTTTTTCTTATCTCTCACAGTCTGTCTTTCTCTTCTAAGGATACATGCCCAGTAAGAATAGAAAATATATTTACAATTTAAAAGTTGGGGACAGCAGATAGCATATTGGTTATGTCACTGGACTCCCATGTAGTTGACCGTGGTTCAAGTCTCAGACCTAGAGGCTTTAAACTCATGCAGGGGTGTGTGCATTCATGTCCAAAATCCCAAGAGGAGAATGGAGAAGGAATTGCAGCATATGTGCCCATCCCCCCCGGGGGGGTGGAATGATTTCTCTCTTTCTGTCTCCCTGTCTCTCTGGCAAGCACACATGCCCTATAGCATAAATCTCTCTAAATAAAAAATAATTTAAATGTTTTAAATGTATATATATGTTACAAATTTTTTTTATGTCACATGACAGTAACACTTTTACTAAAACAAGTCCAAAATAAATAAATAAAAATTGTATCCAAAAAATTGTACATATTTAATATACATTTTTGTCCCAATTTGTAGAGCTGTATAACTTTATATTACCACTACCACTATAAAGAATCTAAAGCTTTTCATACATGTAGTGCATTTTAAATTTTTTTTCCTTCAAGAAACTAGCAGGTGGCATAGTGATCACAGTGCTGGACTCTTACATGGCTGACTGTGAGAGTCAAGTCCCAGACCTGGTGCCTCAGTTTTTCTCTCTCTAGTTTTCTCTAGTCTAATTTTAAAAATAGCAATAGTAAGTAAAAATAAATAAATAAATTGCCAGAAGCCCTGCTCTAGCTGGGGTGGGTACACAGGAAGGTGACACGGGTGAAAAAAATCAGGCCGAGACCTCAATGCTCTTTAGTATGTTCTCAGCCGGCTACAGCCAGAGTAGGCTCAGGACTGCAGCCCTGATG
>NW_006204538.1:22958-32445 GCF_000334495.1 Tupaia belangeri chinensis | reverse complement strand
GTTACAAGGGCCTAGAAATAAATCCTGTCTGGTTTAGTAAAGACAAGGTTAATATATACTAAAGTGGAATACCTATATTATCTCTGGGGTAGTCCACAGCTAAGAGGGTGAGTCTAATGTCTACATGGGAAAGGAATATGGTTTTGTGAGCAGCTTGACTGCTCTGAGAGGAGCTTCAGCATTCTTTGTTATCTTACAGGCAGGTGCTCACAGCTGCTTTAGGAGTCCACATTCTTTTTAGAATTATTAGTTGGTTTTACTGTAAAAGTTACAGTAAGGCTAGGGGTGTTATTTTGCCCTTATGGGGTACCATCAGTAAATACCATGGCAGAGAAATTGAGTGCAGGCCAGTACAGCAACACAATGGAGGTCCAGAACTCATAACTGTCAACCTTGTTAACAGTTCTCCTCAGCCGAGTCCTTGCATCAGGCATGAGGGACAGTTCTTTCATACTCAGCTTGTGTTAACTGCATGGTCCCATCATCTCCCCCTTTTTTGTTTTGTAATTTGTAGAAGTGAATCTCTGCCTCTACAGATGTAATTGTGTTCTATATACATCTAGTGAGGACTGGGAAGCAAAGAAGAATAATAAAAATTAATAAGAGAAGACTCCCCACAGAGTAGACTAAAGTACGGAAATTATTAGTAGAAGTTGTGAAAGTAGAGAATAAAGACTTAATTATACTATTTGTAACATTACTGGGTGAAATAGAATCTAAATTGGCTTTGGATACAGCCATAATCTGGGCATGAAGCTGTTGTATGTTTATAGTAAGAGAATGGTTTTATATGCTCTAAAGGTGGGCTTGAATTTGTTCTCAAGTGACTTGAGTATGATTATAAGGGAGAGGGGTAATACAGATTTATTTGTAATTAGCATGGCAAGCAGTAATTAGCCTGACTTTAACACAGTTCTTTTTTTTTTTTAAGACATTGACTGTGTCAGCCAGTTGTTGGTCAATTTGTTTTTGTTTAAATAAGGAAGTGGAGACATTGAGAGTTAATTTGTTAATGTGGGAAGCTGTCAAAGAGAAGGCAAAATTATTTAAGAAATAATAAATTATGTACTTAGGAAAAACACAGGAGGTCCAGTTAGGGAAACTGGACCATGAGGAAATGCCATTTTAGGAATATTTTGCTGAGGCTGGGCACACTGAAAGTAACTTAGGTGGGTGAATAGAAGGTGCAGTGGTTAAAATTGAATTATTATATTTTGTAAGAGAAAGAAAAGTTAGGGTCCAAGCATCATGAGTGTGGTCATTATAACTGGATGGAAATGGCTATCCTGTGGTTGAAGGAGAATCTGTAACTTGAATTATAGGGGAAAGAGCAACACTAAATGGAAGAGGCTTAACACCATAGGCTGAAAAGCAAAGGGGGAGTGATTTCGTGGAAGCTGAAAAGTTAAAGGGAGTTGAGAGGCGAGACTGTTTATATTTAAGAGGATCTCCCCCCATTAGTTTAGAATGATTAGTGGTTATTATTATTTTATAACTATTTTAAGCAAATTTACGAGGGTTAGGTGTAGTGGGCTCAGATGGGGGAGAAGGGTAGGAGGTAGGATTTTAACAATATAAAAGTGTGGAAGCTGAAAAGTTAAAGGGAGTTGAGAGGCGAGACTGTTTATATTTAAGAGGATCTCCCCCCATTAGTTTAGAATGATTAGTGGTTATTATTATTTTATAACTATTTTAAGCAAATTTACGAGGGTTAGGTGTAGTGGGCTCAGATGGGGGAGAAGGGTAGGAGGTAGGATTTTAACAATATAAAAGTGAAAGCACAGTACCAAAGCAAGAAAAGCAGGTTAATCTTTGTTTAGGGTAGGTTCTGTCTCCACCTAAACACAATAGAATTTTAATGGTCTTTATAGGCCAGCGCGGTCTGGCTGATGATTATATTACTAAGAAACATGAAGACAATAGGAATGTTAATTATTGTTTACTTTTAGGCACAGAGGAGAAGTCAAGTTTTTAGTCATAGGAATCTAGGAGTTTATAATGGAGGTGTTTTTTTAAGATGGAGTCGCTCTTGCTTTATTCCCCACTTCTCTTGGAGGTGCTTATTTACAATGGGGTCGTGTCTGGTATACTTGGGCTCTAGGTCTAGAGGCAACTATTATTTAATATTAAGGCCTTTATTTTGTGGGAGACAAATTGGGTAAGAAAACAGTAATTAGAGCAAAAAATTAAAATTAGAAGGACGGTGAATAGAGTACTTAATGGGAGCAAGGACTAAGGACTAAGGAGCCTATTGGTACTAGAGGCCACTTTAATCATCCCGAAACTCAGCAGCAGCCTGTCTTTTCTCCGACCATCTGGTCGTGGAGTCGCTGAGCCATATTCTTGACAATGTCTGACTTGCAGTCAGCCTTTGGAGTGACTAGAGCAGGGCTGTCGCTTTTTGGTTTTTGAAGCACTATTACAAAGCACTTTCCTGGCCCATCCTTACAGACTAAGGCTCCTGTGAGAGCAGTTTACTTGGCTTTGGTGTGACAGACTCACAGGCTAACTTTATAATTATGAGAGGCCCCATCTGGACTAGTTGGAGGGGCTTTTTTTTTTTTTTTTAGTTGTTTTACTGTATATAATATTTAAAGATAGCAAAACCAGCTCTAGAATACTAATGATTAATTTTTGTAACTCTTTTTAGACTTTTACACTATAATTTAAATATTTAACAACATACTTTACATCTTTTAGTTTTTGTCTTTTTTTCTCCTGTTTTGATATAGCCATTTTATTTTTAGACAAAAACTATATAAAATTCCTTTTACATAAAAGCCTTTTCTTTTAACCTTTTTTACTAGAAACACATTTTTATAGTCATAACTTTTTGTTTAGGTTTTATTTTATTATTTTTTTTACATTAAAAATTGTCTTAATTTAGCAGACAAGTTTATTGTTTTAAGTTATTAATAGAAACAAGGCTATTTATTTAAGGGGTGTGTGTGTGTGTGTGTTTTATTTGATTTTTAAGGAAGACTTGCCTGAGGGTTTTAGGATTTACCTGTGTACAAGTGACATTTTTTGATTGTTTGTTTTGTTTTTTTGGAGAGGTTTTTGCTATAGGGCACGTGTGCTCGCCAGACAGACAGAGAGAGACAGAGAAACAGAAAGTAAGAAATCACCCCCCAGGGGGGATGGTCACGCCGCAATCCCTTCTCCTCCATTCTCCTCTCGGGATCTTGGGCACACACGCACACGCACCCGGCGTGAGTTTTAAGCCACCGGGTCCGGGACGCGAACCGCGGTCGACTACATGGGAGTCCAGCGACATAGCCATTACACTAACTCCTGGTTCCCCAAGTGACATATTTTGAGACAACACTATTAATAAGGCTATTTAGACTAGGCACAAAGTATTTTTTTTAACCAGTTTAGCAAGCTTTTTTTTTACGGGGTAGGTATGTAATTTGGTGTATCTGGTCTATAATGACTTGTTTAAAGGCCTCAGGGATTATTGGCCTGCTGATCTGGTAACAGTAATTATCTTTTGGGTCCTCCAGTACACTACTGCTTGTGCGTATACTTTTTTTTCTTCCTGAGTTTAGGAGGGTGAGGACAAGAGGACAGAATCTATGGGAACTAGCAGTTAGCATAATGGCTATGTTGCTGGACTCCTCGAGTCCCAGACCCAGTGGCTTAAAACACGCTGGGCGCATATGCATGTGCCCAAGATCCCCAGAGGAGAATGGAGGAGAAGGGATTGTGGCGTGGCCGTCCCCCCTGGGGGTTGATTTCTTGCTTTTTGTCTTTCTGTCTCTCTCTGTCTGGCAAGCACACACTCTGTATAGAAAAAAAAAAAAAAAAAAAAAAAAAACCTCCAAAAAAAAAAAAAAAAATAAGAGGACAGAATCTGGGGTGGCTACAAGAATTTTTAGTTGGTGATAGATATGTCTCTCCTCTGGCTAGGTCTTATGATTCTCTTTTTTGTCACAGGCTTAGCCAACCTGTAACCTGTTTACTACTATTTGTTTTTATTTTTTATGAGTGTACTTTTGGAAACATTCTATGAGTCCATGTCTAACACTGGATTTATAGTCTTTTATATTAATTTTACTTTTTTAACTCAAGTGCATTGCATTGACCACTTAGTATATGATTTTGTCAAGCATTTTTTACTTTTCTTTGGTCAATTTTGGCTTAACAGTTTAGAAAACCAGTTAGTTTACATACAAAATGGAGATTCAATTTAAATTATTATATTTTTTTAACTTGTATTTGTGAATTTATTTAAGGACATAACATTAGGATTTTAGCCATAGTTAATGATTTGACAAAAATTTACAACTGGCAGAGAAATACGGCTATATATGCCAGATTAACATAATAGCCTACTATTAACTCTTGGGAGTCTTTGGAATATAATATATATATAGGCATACAAGCACATAACATTTATATACACACACACACACACACACACATATATATATATACACACATATGTGTATATATATATATTACCTTAAATATAATATTACGAAAATTAGGATTACTTAATTTGACAATGTTTTTTATTTTTATCTAACATATAAATAATAAGCCTGATTGGTTTAACAACTCCTTTTTGGATGTTTTAGGGGCCCTCTGTAAACATCCAAAAGTTACTTTGAGGTTAAAGATCCTCTGTTAGCACTAAAATTAAAGTCATAAAAGCTAGCCATAAATTCGTTTTTTTGTTAGATATTTACTACGTAAAATGTAACATACAACACATAAATACTAGCTGTTTTGTTAAACCAACCATATTAAGATAAGCATAATGTTTGATTAATAAAAACCTAGACAAAATATATGTTGGAAATTGTGAAGACCTTCACTTGTTAATTTTTTTTATTACATTTGAAGCCAGCTTATTCACTAAAGTTATATGAACTTGAGAAATATTTAGATTAATTTTCATGAATACTTTTTTTATAAACCAAGTTGAACAGAATACTTGAAGGCCTGTTTTAAAAATAGCAATAGTAAGTAAAAATAAATAAATAAATAAATGAATGAATATTTTTTCTACACGTGCATGTGTTAGGAAAGACACAGAGAAGTGAGAAATCACCACCCATGGGGAATATTTATTATGGAATCTTTTCTTCACCTCTGTGTTTATCTGGAATTCAGGACAAGAACATATATGTGCCCAGTGGTTTGTTTTCTTTTTAAATAATTATTTTATTTCCTTTTATTTTTAAAATTTGGTCAGAAAGAGAAAGAAAAAAGAGAAATGAGAAGTCAGAAACTTAAACCACAGTAAGCCATGTGGGAGTCCAGTGTCTTAACCACCATGTTACCTGCTGGCTCCACCCATGATTTGCGTCCCATTCCTGGCCATTTGCTTTCCCACTTTTCCTCTCTCTCTGTCTCTGTGGTGAACACATATGCCCTTGAGAAAATTTCTAAAATAGTAATTAATAAAATTAAATAGATAATTATTTTTACAAAGAAAAAAATGAGTAGTGAAAGAAAGAATTGAGACCAAGAAGAAAAGAAACACACACATGTGGGTGCCAAACCTATTCCTGAGGCAGAAGTCTGGAGTATCTGCTGACTCTTAAAATTGGAATAGATAATGCAAGAAAAACACGTGATTAATTATCACTCTGATTCTTTTTTTCTAAAAACTATTTCTTTAATTTTATTCATCATTATTATTATTAAAATTTGCACACTCACCAGAGAGAGACATGAAAGAAATAGAAAAGGAAAGTGAGAAATCAAGTTACCATGTCTGAGGCTGAAACTGCAATAAGTCATGTGGGAGCCTAGGATCTTTTTTTATTATGTTAATTTCTTTTATTCAATCACCATACATCACTTAGCATGTAAAGTGAATTTTCCAACATGAATACATTTCTCACCAGTCCAGTTATGGATACCATACATGTTATCATCAACAAATAATAATCCTTAAATGTCTTAGCGCTCTGTTTTACCTCACACTCTTCTCCCATCATCTTCCCACAGTATGATCTTATCTGCCATGACACTTGCTGACCCCCATTATAATTTTTTGAGAACATATTGGGTTGTTGGGAGAGTCACAATGTGTTTTTAGGTTTCTTGTTTTCTATGGAAAAATGCATCATCATGACTTTTTTGACAGCCAATACTAATTGCCTTAGTTTTATCAAAAGTAAATAAATAGTTGAGAAAATATTAGGCACACTACCTATTTTTGTAAAAAAATGCAGACATACTTGTTAATTTCAATAATCTCTGTGGCTGCTTTCCTGCTACATAACAATAAAAGTGAGTATTTGCAACAGAAACCACATAATGAGTAAAGGCAAAAAGTGTTACCAGCCTCTCAAAAATAAAATAGATTTATAAACTATGCTTTTAGATATATGTAAATGGATACCTTAAAATGAATATTACATCCTTCTATATATAATTGTAATATCAATTTCTTAAGCAATAGCTATTAGACACAACCAAATTCCATTCAAGATTTAAATGTTTTAAATTAAAATAATTTTCTGGGACCAGCCATTGTCATAGTGGTTTATTGCTGGACTTCCACATGGCCATGCAGTTCGAGTACCTAACACAATGCTTTGGAACTCATGCCAGGCAGGTGTGCACACATTCCCATGATCCCAGGGAGAGAATGGAGAAAAATGGAACACAACACAGCCATTCTCTCTAAAGGTGATTTCTCACATTTTCTCTCACTGTGTCTGTTTTTTTTCCCTCTCTCTAGCAAGCAAGCACACATGCTCTGAGACAAAAACTTCTACAAAAAATAAATTAAACCTGTTTTCAACATTTAAATAGAACTGTTTATGATAATATCGATAGAAAAATTAAAATGTACAATGAGAAAAGTAGGTACACAGAGTGACATGTTATATGCAAGAAAAATTTAATAGAAATAAAGATAGAAATTAAAGGATTTTCCAGGAGAACAAGATAAAGTTATTTTTCTCTGAATATTAATAATAAAACTATTTATTTCTGTTGTGATGAACAAATATGATAAGCCATGAAAATGTAAGGTTTATCATAAGGAAAACAGAGGAGAGAGTAGAGAGGAGATCTGGTATAAGTTCTCATCATTGATAGCATCAACAGAGCTACAACATGGGCAAACCAAGATCCTCATATGCTGAAATCCAATTTTAAATCACTTTGGTGCAACCTGAACCTGAAAGACTACTCCAAGTATCATCAACATAGGCTCTTAATTTGGTGTATCTTGGTATTACCTGAGGGGAATTATCTGTGGAAAATTACACAAAAGTGATCATTTCCTTCGACATGACAAATATTCTGTGAAATTAAATGGCTGGATCTTTGTTTTGTCACCAGATGCAAAGCAGTGTGTCCTGTGTCCAGTTCAAGAGTATCCAAACAGTGAAATAACTCATTGCTTCCCCAAGCCTGTGACATTCCTAGATTTTGAGGATGCTTTGGGGACAGCCATGGCCTGTATAGCTGTTTTTCTTTGTTCTCACAGCTGTAGTTTTGGGGATCTCTGTGAAGCATAGAGACACTGCCATTGTCAAGGCCAACAACCAGGCTCTCAGCTTTATTCTGCTCATCTCCTTCCTGCTGTGTTTCCTCTGCTTCTTGCTCTTCATTGGTCATCCTAATGCAGTCACCTGTGTCCTCCAACAAGTTGCATTTGGCATTGTGTTCTCTGTGGGTGTTTCCGCTGTTATGATCAAAACAATTACTGTGATTCTGACATTCAAGGCCATGAAGCCTGGAGGAACTATGAGGTGCTTGCTGGTATCAGGGGCTTCCAACTCTGTCATTCCTATTTGTTCCCTGATTCAAATGATTATCTGTGGAATCTGGCTGGGAACCTCTCTCCCTTTTATTGACACAGACTCACATTCTGAGCCCAGAAACCTCATCATCATGTGTAATAATGACTCAGTCACTGCCTTCTACTGTGTGCTGGACTACCTGGGTTTCTTGGATCTGGAAAGCTTCACTGTGGCTTTCCTAGGCAGGAAGCTGCCTGACACATTCAATGAAGCCAAGTTTCTCACATTCAGCAAGCTAGTGTTCTGCAGTGTCTTGGTCACATTTGTCCCCATTTATCATACATAGCACCAAGGGGAAGTTCATAGTGGCTGTGGAGGTCTTCTCCATCTTGGCCTTAAGTGCAGGGCTCCTAAGCTGCATCTTTGCCCCCAAGTACTGTTAAGTCTGATAAGGCCTGATAAGAACTCCTGGGAAGCTTTAAAAAATAGAAAAGTTTCCAAATAAAGTATAAGGTTTATATCATAAAACTGTATCAGAATTTTAGGGTTTTGAACCAAAAATGTACTGATTTTATATTCTCATATATTAAAGTATCTAAGATGACTGCCTTATTAAATTTATTTTTAAAACAATCATTTCATGCATCTTATCTTTGACAGTTTTATACTTTCAACTATGATTGGTATTTTTAAATTAATTAATTTTTATTTTTTAATACATTCAGTCACATTGTTTAGCTTACAAAGTGAACATTTCAATATGTGAACATTTCTCCCCAATCTAGTTTATCAAAATATCTTCAACAGATAACACCATTACCTCCCTGTCCCATCAATGCTCTGTGTTCATATCCCTCTTCCAAATGTCTTTCCCCAGGCCCCACTCATCCACACACACCACATCTGGCAATCACACCCATCGCTTGTATTTGTACATCCTTTAGTCAGTCAGTTTCAGTAATAGAGTGCAGACACTCGGTATATATTAGGTGGGAACATACAATATCTCTCCTTTATAGCCTGGCTTGCTTCACTCAGAAGTAAATCTCCCATATTCTTCCACTTTCTCTCAAAAACCAGGGTTTTTTGTTTATTTTTTTAAATTGCTGAATAATATTTCATAGAGTATATGTGCACAGTTATTCTTTTATTTTCCTTTATTTTTCATTTTTTTATATACATTCAATCACATTATTTAGCTTACAAAGTGTATATATGCCACAGTTTTTCAATGCATTCACCTGTTAGGGGGCATCTGGGTTGGTTCCATGTCTTAACAATTGTGAATAGAATAAACATCGATATTCGAACACTTTTCCAATGAAGAATTTTTCTGTCCTTTGGGTAGATACCAAGGAGTGGGATTGTTGGATCAAATGGTAATTCTATTTGTAGATTTTTGAGGAATCTCCAAATTGTTCTCCACAGTGGATAGAAAAATTTACATTCCCACAAGCAGTGTAAGAGAGTTCCCCTTTCACCACATCCCCGCCAACACTTATCATTTTTTTTTAATCTTAGATATTCTGACTGAAATTAGGTCTTATGTCATTGTTGTTTTGATCTGCATTTCCCTTATGATGAAGGATGTTGATCATTTTTTTCATATGCATTTTGGCTATTTGTATGTCATCTTTAGAGAGTGTTTTTTTCAATTTCTTCTTCCATTTTTTAATGGAGCTGATCATCTTTTTTCCAAACAGCTGCTTAATGTCCTTGTATATTCTGGTTATCAGTCCCTTATCTGATGCATAATTTACAAAAATATTTTC
>NW_006204538.1:21507-22643 GCF_000334495.1 Tupaia belangeri chinensis | reverse complement strand
AAAAAAAAAAAAAAAAAAAAAAAAAAAAAACCTCTCCAAAAAAAAAATCAGTTGACTGAATGTTTGGGAATTTGTTTGTGTGGACTCAATTCTGTTCCATTAGTCCACATGTCTGTTCCTGTGCCACTACCATGCTGGTTTGATTATCACAACTTTGTAGAATATTTTTGGGTCAGGGAGTAAAATGCAGCCCAGTCCACTCTTGTGTAGAATTGCTTTGGCAATATGAGGATTTTTATGATTCCAGAAAAATTTTGTGATTGTCTTTTCTAAATCTGTGAAGAATGTGTCTGGTAGTTTGATTGGCATTGTATTAAATGTGTAGATTAATTTGGGTAGAATTGCCATTTTGATGATATTAATTTTTCCAATCCAGGAACATGGAATGTTCTTTGACTTTTTTGTGTCATTTTCATTTCTTTTTTTAACTTCTTATAGTTTTCCTTGTGGAGATCTTTCACTTCTTTGGTTAGATTTATTCTTAAGTATCTTATACATTTTGTAGCTATGGCAAATGGAATCACTTTTTTTCAGTTCTATCTCAGTCTGCCTGTTGTGCGTATATAGAAATGCTATAGATTTCTGGATATAATTTTGTATCCTGCAACTTTACTGTATTCGTGCATTACTGCCAGAAATTTTTTCATGGAAACTATTGGGTCTTTTATGTATACAATCATATCATCTGCAGATAGAGTTTCACTTCTTCTTTTCCTATTTGAATGCCTTTTATTTTTTCCTCTTTTCTGAATGCGTTAGTGAGGACTTCCAGTACTATATTGAAAACATGTGGAGAAAGTGGCCATCCCTGTCTTGTACTCGTTTGTAGTGAGAAAGATTTCAGCTTTTCTCCATTGAGGATGATGTTCACTATGGGTTTTTAATAGATAGCTTTTATTATGTTGAGAAATGACTCTTCTATGCTGATTTTGCTGAGAGTCTTGATTGTGAAAGGATGTTGTACCTTAGCAAATGCTTTTTCTGCATCAATCAATATGACCATATGGCTTTTATCTTTCTTCTTGTTAACATGGTGCATACATTTAGGATTTTCTGTATGTTGAACCAAGCTTGCATTCCTGGAATAAAGCCTACCTTATCATGATGTATAATCTTTTTTATAAGTTGTTGTATAC
>NW_006204538.1:19229-21289 GCF_000334495.1 Tupaia belangeri chinensis | reverse complement strand
GCTTGTTATGGGCCAATTCAGACTTTCTATAACCTCCTGGCTCAATCTTGGTAGATTATATGTGTCCAAGAATTTGTCCATCTCAACCAGATTGTCTTGTTTCTTGGCATATAGTTGTTCATAATATCCTCTAGTGATGTTTTGTATTTATACTTTGTCTGTTATATATCCTGCTTCATTGCAGATTTGATTCACCTGGTTTCTTTCTTTACTCTTCTTAATAAGTCTTGCAAGTGGTGTATCAATTTTGTTTATCTTTTCAAAGAACCAGATTTTACTTTCATCTATTTTCTGTATAGTTTGCTTATTTTCTATTTCATTTATTTCTCACATTTCTTTATTATATCCTTTTTCCTGGAGTTTTTTTTTTATTTTTTTATTGTTGCTTTTCCAATTCTCTAAGGCATGATGTTAGATGATCCATTTGCCTTCTTTTAGTCTTCCTCTTATGTGTACTAATTGCTATGAATTTCCCTCTTATGACTGCTTTAGCAGTGTCCCAAAGATTATGGAAACTCATGTCCTCATTGTCATTGGCTTCCATGAATCTTTTGAGTTCAGATTTTATTTCATTAGTTGTGGAGTCATTCAGGTGTAGGCTATTTAGTTTCCATGTATTTGAGTATTTTTGAGGATTTCTCTTGAAATTAAACTTAAGTTTAATTCCATCATGGTCGAAGAAGATGCTGGATATAGTTTCTATGACTTTGAATCTGTAGAGACTTACTTTGTGCCCTATGATGTGGTCCATCGTCGAAAAGGTTCCATGTGGAGGTGAGAAAAAAAGTGTATCTTGTGGGTTTTGGATGGAAAGTTCTGTAGATGTCTGTTAAGTCCATTTCATTTATGGTATTATTCAGATCCTTTATCTCTTTAATTTTTTTGCCTAGATGACCTGTCTTGAGGGAATAGTGCAGTGTTGAGTTCTCTAACAATCAGTCTATTTCAGTCTATCTCCCTTTTAGATCTAACAGTCTTTCCTTCACATATGTGTGTGCTCCTGTGTTAGGCGCATAGATATTTATAAGAGTTATATCTTCTTGAGGCGGACTGAGGCTGCTGGCCTGACCCTTCTGAATCTCCACACATCCCCACCTTTCTTCCTCCTTGGACCCCAGGTTGGTTGCCTGGGACTTTAAGGTGAACCCCCACCCCACCCCACTCACAATCCAGATCGAGCCTGCCAGCAGTTCCGGACACCAGGCAGACTGAGACTGCAGACCTGACCAACCTGGTACTGTCACTGATCCTTTTCCACTAGTCTTTGTACTGTTTGAATTTCGGTGATTTGAGTAGTGTGCAGTGCACATTGTGCGATACGTGATTTACTGTTTCCATTTTGTTTTTCTGTGCTCTTGGGGTGTTGTCTATTAGGTCAGTTGAAAGCTCACCATTCCTTAGAAATAGCGAGGACTTTGGGCCATCCAGGGCTAGTGGCAGCAGTTAATGGTAATTGTGAGAAACAGGTAGGCCAACCATAAGAGAAACCATCAATTTTCTAAGCCGGTGCAAGTTTTAAGAATCAGAGATACCTTAAATAAGTTAGGAAGAAACATACAGATTACCTGATGACTAGGAACAATCGCAGAGGCTCAAGAAATATGAGCAACCAACAAAAGGCCACTCCCTCAAGGGAAATCATCAAGTCTACATCAATACAGTGGACATCATGGACATGTCTGATAAGGAATTCAGAATATTTGTAGTGACCAAACTAACTGAGATGGAAGAGAAAAGAGACAAGGAGCTCCAGGAGATGAGGAAGTCCTTTAATAACTTAAAGGAAGAAATGGATACTCTAAACAAGAACCAGATGGAACTTTTAGGATTGAAGAATGTGATACAGGAAATCAAAACATCCCTTGAAAGCATTAAAAGTAGGTTAGACCAGGCAGAAGATCGAATCTCTAATGTAGAAGACAAAACATCAGACCTAGAAAAAAGTATCAAGAAGATTGAGAAAACAACCATGAAAAATTAGGATAATATACAAGGAATACTGGATACCATCAAGTGCCCCAACATCTGGATAATTGGTATCCCAGAAGAGGAAGAAAATA
>NW_006204538.1:11320-13914 GCF_000334495.1 Tupaia belangeri chinensis | reverse complement strand
TATATATATATATATATGGTATAATCTTGGAGGATATAATAATCTTGGTTGAAATTGTTTCTCTCTTAACACCTTCAATGCATCTCCCCATTCTTTCCTTGCTTGCATTGTTTCCATTGAGAGGTCCAGTGTTAGCCTCATGGGATGACCTTTGTATGTCACTTCTCGTTTCTCTCTTGCCAGTTTTAGTATCATGTCTTTATCTGTGGTCTTGGACAGTCTGGCTAAGATGTGCCTTGGGAAAGATCTTCTGGGGTTGAGTTTATTTGGGGTCCTTTGTATTTCTTGGGTCTGGATGGTTGAATGCCTGTCTAGACTTGGGAAATTTTCTTCCAGGATTTCATGGACCAGATTTTTCATGCTGTTATTAGTTTCTTCACCTTCTGGGGTGCCAATCATTCTGATGTTTGGGCGTTTTATTTAACCTAGTATCTTTTGTATATTATTCTCAGGGTTTTTTTGTTGTTGTTGTTGTTTTTGTTTCCTTTACTATACTAGGGAATTTGCAGAACTATGATTCTAGATCTGTCTAATCCCTCTGGCAGGGTGGAGGATGAGGAAGACAGGATAGTGTAAGTTGAAATAAAATACTACAGAGAATAAAGAAAAAGTTCTGCACCGTGATTTTGCTGGAGGCCTAAAAATAATGAGACCCTGCCTGCCTCTAAAGGGCGTGGGGTCCAGGTCTTGGGATCCTGGAAGTGGAGCAGAGGCATTAGTGCCCCTGCCTCAGTTTCCCTTGCTGGCCAGGGTTCTTGAGATGGAAATGGAGGGCTCCTGAGAGCAAGGGCCAGTCTTTGGTAGAAGGGAAAGGAAGGAATTAAAACAAAAAGGAAGAGCAAAGAGAAAAAGAAAAAAAATAATCCTGCCTACCTCTAAAGAGCATGGCATTCGTATTGGGAGCCTGGAAGTGGAGCAGGGGCAATGGTGCCCCTGCCTCAGTTTCCCTTGGTGGCCAGAGGTCTGAATATGGAAATGGAGGGCTACTGAGAGCAAAGGCCAGTCTTTAAAGGGCGTGGAGTACTGGTCTTAGGAGTCTGGAAGTGGATCAGAAGCAGTGGTGCCCTTGCGTCAGCTTCCCTTGCTGGGCAGGATTCTGGAGATGGAAATGGAGGGCTCCTGAGAGCAAGGGCCAGTCTCTAAAGGATGTGGAGTTCTGGTCTTGGGAGCCTGGAAGTGCAGCAGGGGCAGTGGTGCCCCTGCCTCAGTTTCCCTTGCTGGCCAGGGGTCTGGAGATGGAAATGGAGGGCTCCTCTGTATTTTAGATTAACAGGTATTTCTTATAGTATGGAACTTGATCAACGTCAACATTTTATTAATTACTTAGTATATATTGTGTTCTCCTAGGAAGCTTTTTACTTCTATATAGTCAGGAATAATGTCTTTACTTCCATATCTGGTTTATTGATTTTTATCTTCTCTCTCTTTTCTAGGAGTGTCTTGCTTTATTTAACTTTATTATTTATTTTAATTTGACCAGAGTGAGGGAGAGTGAGAAAGCAAGCCACCAGATCCAGGACTCAAGCTCTTGTGCATGATGTGGGAGTCCCGTGCTCTCCAGTACTGCTGTTAGGCCAAGTTAGCATAATCATTGCCATGTTAGGGAATGCTGGGCCGAGTTAGCTTAATTGCTACCATGTTAAGGGTTCAAGGATGGCGCTCACTGTATTAGGGCCTCAAGGATGAAGACCAGAAGCCTGGGAACTCACAGATAAGCAGAAAATGGGAGGGCCCAACACCTCCGAGGCCAGGTCATCCAGACCCTTAGCTGAGAGCCCTTATCTAAATCTGAGCAGGTGGTGACAACTGGACCCTCGCTTCCCATACCCCCCTCCTTTGTGTGTGTTACATTCTATGGAGAATCCTGAAGTATAAAAGATCCCTTTATCTTAGGTACGGGGTCCTTGTTAAGGTCCACTGTGACGGGCAGAAACTCGGACCCCAGCTAGCTGGAAAAAGAATAAAAGCCTCTTTTGCAGTTGCATTGTTGTTGTATTTTCTGCGTCCCCATCAGTTATACTGATCTCTGGACCCTTACATTGGGGGCTCATCCAGGATAGGTCAGCCTGGTGGTCACCAGATTAGACATGACAAAGGGAGGCTCTGCATTTTGCCATGAAAGGAGGATTGATTACCTCCATCTGGGACTTGCAAGGGGGTTATAGAGCCTGTCTCAGACCTGTCTTGCTCTGGAAAGGAGAGTTGGCCGCCTCTGTTTGGGACTTGCAGGGGGCCTTGGAGCATGTTCCCAAACCTGTCTGATTCTGGTAGAGAATTCTCCATGAAGGAACCGGGTTAGCCACAATGGAGGCTCCACCTGAAGTCGAGGGAGACGTCCCTGACAACCAGGAGATCATCGAACGTCCGCGTTGGACGCCGTTTGGTCTAGCATTTGGTAAGGACCCTATACGGACTGGTGTGAATCTGGTGCATGTGGTGGAATTGACCGGCTGGCGCGTGTGTTCGTTGCCTGTGCATGTTTGTCGGGTTGCAGGAGTGATTTTGATTCTGTGCCTCTTTTTATTGTGGCCTCTGTTCCTTTTCTTTCCTGTCATGGGACAAACCCAAGTAACTCCTAAGAGTTTAATCTTAGA
>NW_006204538.1:7978-11276 GCF_000334495.1 Tupaia belangeri chinensis | reverse complement strand
GAGAAATAATCAACCAGCCTGGCATTCAGGGTCATCTGGACCAGTATCCATATATTATAATGTGGCAAGATTTGGTAGAAAAATCCCCCTTCTTGGCTTAGGCCTTTTATTCCAGAAAAGTATGAAGATCCCCTGAAAATATTGACTGTGGAGGGTACCCACCCCTCAGAGCTGGGGGAAACTACAAAGGATCTCAAAAAGCCAGTCCTTCAAGGGGATTCTGGGATTTATCTTTCCCTGGCAGATTTAGACTTTGAAACTTATCCACCATCTTATGCTGCAACAGCAGCTCCTCAGGCTCAGGCAGAAGCACTCCTCCAGCTAGAGGTGGAACTCCCTCCACAGCCTCAGTAGTTGCCTCACTCTACAGTGGCGCCCTCAGCACCTCTGGTGTTGGCACAAGGACCTGCTGCAGGACTTAGATCCAGGAGGGTCTGGGAAGGATAAAGAGCCCTCATCCTCTGAGCAGGCTCCCATCCTTCCCATCCGAGCCCTAGGGGGAACAGGTCCTCAAGGAGAGTGCACGTATCAGTATTGGCCCTTTTCTAGAAGTGACCTATATAATTGGAAAACTCAAAATCCTCCTTTCTCAGAAGATCCACGGGGACTCACCGATCTGTTTGAGTCTATTCTGTACACCCACAGCCCCACTTGGGATGATTGCCAGCAGCTTCTCAAAACTTTATTTACTACCAATGGGAGCAAATCCTCACCAAAGCATGGAAGAATGTACCTGGAAACAGTAATCTGACCATCTTACCGAACCTGGTTAATGAGGGGTTTCCACTCACCAGGCCTAACTGGGACTTCGGGAACGCTGAAGGTAGGGAGCATTTCCAAGTCTATAGCCAGACTCTTATGGCAGGTTTCCGAGGGACTGCGAGGCGTGCCACTAATTTGGCAAGGGTGAAAGCAATTATTCAGGGGGAAAATAAAAGCCTGACCACATTCTTAGAACGTCTCTATAGTGCTTATAGGCAATTTACCCCCTTAGACCCCTTGGTTGAGGAAAATCAATCTGCTGTTATCATGTCTTTTATTAACCAGGCAGCACCAGATATTAGGAAAAAGTTGTATAAACAGGAAGACCTTGGAGATATGACTATTAGAGACCTTATGAAAATAGCAGACATAGTTTTTAATACTCAAGAAACTCCAGAAGAACGGGAGGATAGACTTAGAAAGAAAGTTCAGGAATTGGAACAAAAGATTTAAAAAGAAGACAGAAAATTTCATCAGAAACAAAATGAGCAAATGACTAAGATCCTCTTGGCTGGTACTAAGGGAGGAGGGAAGCCACGGGGTCACCAAGGTAGAGATGAGACCTAAACTTGGCATAAATCAATGTGCCTATTGTAAAAAGTGTGGGCACTGGAAAAAAGACTGTCCTGAGAGACCCAAGGGCCCAGATCCACAAGGGGACCTCCCGGTCTTAATGGCAGAGCGTACAGTGACTAGGGGAGTCAGGACTTGGAGCCCCTCCCCAAGTCTTGGGTAACTGTGTCAGTGGAAGGGAAGTCTGTAGATTTTATGGTAGATATAGGAGCTCAATATTCAGTTCTCAAGACCCGTTCCTTGCCTCTCTCAGGCAAGACTAGCATTGTTCAAGGTGCCACAGGGTCCAAAGCTTACCAATGGACAACAGAGCATAAAGTGGATTTGGGTCGACATCAGGTCACCCACTCCTTGATAATTCTGGAATGCCCAGCCCCCCTGCTAGGATGCAACTTAATGACTAAAGCGCAGGCGCAAATCCACTTCAGTCCTGGGGGCATTAGAGTCACTGATAACTTGGGACATCCCCTTCATGTCCTGACTTTGGTTCTGGCAGATGAATATTGCCTGTATGGCCAGACTGACTTAGAACCACGGGGGGCCCAATTATGGCCCACAGAATTAAATTCTTGTGTCCAGAAGTTTCTCCAAGCATGGGCTGAAGTGGCAAGAGTGGGTTTCACAACCCATTGGGCCCCTATAATAATTGAACTCAAATCCTCGGCCCAACCTGTCCAAGTACACCAATACCCCATGTCAGCTGAAGCAAGGCAAGGGATTGCCCCCCCCCCCGCCATATAAATCACTTGCTACAGGCTAGCATTCTCATACCTTGCCATTCTAGTTGGGACACTCCATTGTTCCCAGTAAGGAAACCAGGAGGAAATGATTTTAGGCCTGTTCAGGACTTATGAAAGGTTAACAAAAGGACTCAAGATATCCACCCCATGGTTCCCAACCCATACACCCTTTTGAGCCATCTACCCCCTACTCGTGTCTGGTATACAACACTGGATTTAAAAGATGCATTCTTCAGCATAGCCTTAGCACGCGTTAGCCAGCCAATTTTTGCCTTTGAATGGCAAGAAGAGGGGCCCTCAGGAACCCCCAAACAGCTCACATGGACAAGACTCCCGCAGGGGTTCAAGAGCTCCCCAACTTTGTTTAATGAGTCCTTGAATCAGGACTTGTGTGCTTTCCATCAAAGCCATGGCTCCGTGACTCTCTTACAGTATGTTGATGACCTTCTCTTAGCCGCTCCTTCTGAAGCGGAATGTAAAAGAGCTACAGAGGACCTTTTGCAAGGATTGGGCTTGCTGGGATATCGTGCCAGCACTAAAAAGGTCTAAATAAACTGTTACCTATGTGGGGTATAAGCTCCATAAAGGAACAAGATGACTGACAGAAGCCATAAAAGAGACTTTTTTGAGACTGCCAGTCCCTACTACAGCCAGGGAAGTTCGAGAATTCTTGGGCACTGTGGGCTACTGTTGGCTCTGGATATGGGGTTTTGCAGAATTAGCCAAACCCTTGTATGAGGCCACAAAAGAAAAAAATGCCCTGAATTTGGGGACCTGAACAACTTGCCTTTGAAAGACTCAGGACCTCTGGGCTCTGTTATCTCCTCTGGGGTGAGAGCCCAGTGGCTGCCGGTGTCTGAGATGCCCCATCCTCCCCATCCTGCTGCCGCCGCCACCATGCAAGGGGGGAATGCCAGATACCTCAAAAGTTAAAGGAGGGAATATTGATGTACATCCATCAGAAAAAGCACTCATTGTTCAATATGAAGTGGAAGCTACCATTCTTGGAGAAATGGGGGATCCCATGTTGGGAGAACAAAAGGAATGTCAAAAAATGAGAACTCCAGTTCAATTCCATCTCTAGGCTCCTGGCCAGCAAGGGAAACTGAGGCAGGGGCACCACTGTCCCCTCCCCACTTCCAGTCTCTCAAGACCAGGACCCCATCTCCTAGAGAGCATTCGTCTTAAGAGTCTCAATGCCAACACAGATATTACTTCCCTGG
>NW_006204538.1:0-7636 GCF_000334495.1 Tupaia belangeri chinensis | reverse complement strand
AGAGAAGCACACTTTGTGAGAACCAATGGAAAGGAGCCTGAGCTATTGGAACCTATTCCCTATGAATTCATGGCATGATGGGTGTTAAAAATAAACTAATCTTTGGTCTATATAAAAAAAAGAATGTAGACTCATTCACCCCTCAAAACTAAATGAAGAACACCTGTTATATATTTTTTTGGGGGGGAGAGGTTTTTTGCTATAGGGCGCATGCGTTTGCCAGACAGACAGACAGAGAGAGACATAGAGACAGAAAGCGAGAAATCACCCCCCAGAGGGGATGGTCACGCCGCAATCCCTTCTCCTCCATTCTCCTCTCGGGATCTTGGGCACGCACGCACATGCACCCGGCGTGAGTTTTAAGCCACCGGATCCAGGACGAGAACTGCAGTCGACTATATGGGAGTCCAGTGACATAGCCATTACACTAACTGCTGATTTCCAGAACAGCTGTTATATTATCTACAGAGCCAGTGTGATTCTTTGTCAGGAAAAGAAAAAAAAAAAGAAAGAAAGAAAAATCAAACAAGCCTAAGACCCACCTCCTTTTGAAGGAGTGAAGATCGATGAAGTTTCTAACATAAATGACATGGATGAATACATTGAGTTATTATATGAAGATATTCCTGACAAGGTTCAAGGTTCTGCTTTAATCCCACAGCTTGCTCGAAATCCTGATAACTTGGAAGAGCTACTGTTAAATGAAACTGCTCTTGGTGCATTAGCAAGAGTCCTGAGAGAAGACTGGAAGCAAAGTGTTGAGTTAGCTACAAACATAATCTACATCTTTTTTTGCTTTTGCAGCTTTTCTCTGTTTCATGGACTTATTACACACTATAAAATTGGAGCTCTGTGTTTGAATATCATTGATCATGAATTAAAAAGACATGAGCTTTGGCAAGAAGAACTTTCTAAGAAGAAAAAAGCTGTTGATGAAGACCTTGAAAACCAAACCTTGGGAAAGGATTATGAAAAAACCTTTAAAGAGTACCAGGGGCTTGTGGTGAAACGGGAACAGCTATTAAGAGTTACTCTTTATCTGCTTCTGAATCTTACTGAGGATACTCGTACAGAACTGAAAATGAGGAACAAGAACATAGTTCACATGTTGGTGAAGGCTCTTGACTGAGACAATTTCGAGCTACTTATTCTAGTGATGTCATTCTTGAAGAAACTCAGCATTTTTATGGAGAATAAAAATGATATGGTGGAAATGGACATTGTTGAAAAAACTGGTAAAAAATGAAACCTTGTGAGCATGAAGATCTACTGAATATCACCCTTCGTCTTTTATTAAACCTGTCATTTGACACAGGACTGAGGAATAAGATGGTACAAGTTGGACTGCTTCCCAAACTCACTGCACTCTTAGGCAATGAAAACTACAAACATATTGGAATGTGTGTTCTTTACCACATAAGCATGGATGACCGCTTTAAATCAATGTTTGCATACACTGACTGTGTACCGCAGTTAATGAAGATGCTCTTTGAATGCTCCAATGAATGAATTGACTTGGAACTCATTTCTTTCTGCATTAATCTTGCTGCTAACAAGAGGAATGTACAGCTTATCTGTGAAGGAAATGGGTTGAAGATGCTCATGAAGAGGGCTCTGAAGTTCAAGGATCCACTGCTGATGAAAATGATTAGAAACATTTCCCAGCATGATGGACCAACTAAAAATTTGTTTATTGATTATGTTGGGGACCTTGCCACCCAGATCTCTAATGATGAAGAGGAGAAATTTTAATTGAATGCTTGGGAACTCTTGCAAATTTGACCATTCCAGACTTAGACTGAGAATTGGTTCTTAAGGAGTACAAATTGGTTCCATACCTCAAGGACAGAGTAAAACCAGGTGCTGCAGAAGATGACCTTGTTTTAGAAGTGGTTATAATGATTGGAACAGTGTTGATGGATGACTCTAGTGCTGCATTGCTTGCCAAATCTGGGAAAATCCCTGCACTCATTGAATTACTAAATGCTCAGGAGGAAAATGATGAATTTGTGTGTCAGATCATTTATGTCTTCTACCAGATGGTTTTCCACCAAGCCACAAGAAACGTCATAATCAAGGAAACACAGGATCCAGCATATCTCATAGATCTGATGCATGACAAAAATAATGAAATCTGAAAGGTGTGTGATAATATGTTAGATATAATAGTAGAATATGATGAGGAATGGGATAAGAAAATTCAGAGTGAAAAGTTTCGCTGGCATAACTCTCAGTGGCTGGAGATGGTAGAGAGTCGCCAGATGGATGAAAGTGAGCAGTACTTGTATGGCGATGATTACATCCACGAGGGAGATATCCTCGAAAGACCTGACCTCTTCTACAACTCAGATGGATTAATTGCCTCTGAAGGAGTCATAAGTCCAGATTTCTTCAATGATTATCACCTTATAAATGGAGATGTAGTCGAGCAGCATTCATTTCCTGGCAGCCTTGGAATGGATGGCTTTGACCAGCCCATTGGCATTCTTGGAAGCCCCACGACAGCATATGGATTCCGCCCAGACGACCCTTTCTACTATGGCTATGGCTCTTGATAAAG
The DNA here is from genome assembly GCF_000334495.1 of Tupaia belangeri chinensis. NCBI lineage: Eukaryota > Metazoa > Chordata > Mammalia > Scandentia > Tupaiidae > Tupaia > Tupaia belangeri. The sequence continues at coordinate 5,076 of NW_006204538.1, read as the reverse complement.
TTGTACTCTTCGTGTGTGTTCCCTGCTTAGAAGAAACCTGTGTGGGTTGGGTTAACTTTGAATCTTGGCTTAATAATGCATCTTGATACTATTGTGGTCTGTGTTTCTGTTACTTTCCGTGTTGTTAGCTGCAGATTAATTCCAGCCCTGCATGGTAGTGCTGACCCTGTTCACTCATTCCACCATCTGATACGCAGAGCATTTCCCAGGACTCCCGCAGTCGGCAAAAGCTGCTAGTCTGGAACACAATACATTATGTACATTAAGTGACTAATTTAATTTCTATTAAAAAGAAGCATAAAGTGTTAATTTAAGCAAATAAAAAAAAGAAAGACTCAGGATCTCTCTATTGGAAGCTCTGGCATTAGCCTTGCCAGATCCCCTTTAGCCCTTTACTCTCCATGTAGCTAAAAAAGGGGGAATTACAAAAGGGGTGCTCATGCAGCATCTAGGGCCATGGAAATTCCCAGTGGCCTATTTGTCAAAGAGACTGGATCCTGTAGCAGCTGGGTGGCCCCCATGCTTGTGCATTATAGCCGCTGTGGCAATGCTGGTCAGAGACGCTGACAAGCTAACATTCGGACAGCACCTTAAAGTGATAACTCCCCATGCTATTGAGGGTATTCTCAAACATCCACCAGGGCGATGGATGTCCAATGTGCGACTGACTCATTATCAAGGACTGCTCCTAGATACCCAACGAGTTACTTTTTCAGAGCCCACATCCTTGAATTTGGCCACATTGCTGCTTAACCCAGAGCTGGACAAGCCGGTGCATAATTGCCAAGAAATTCTAGCAGAGACCTTCCACGTATGTCATGATCTCCAAGACTCAGCCCTGCCGAGCAGCAAGGTAATCTGGTACACTGACGGAAGTAGCTTTATGCAGGATGGAGTACATAAGGCTGGGGCAGCTATAGTGGACCAGAGTGGACACTTAGTTTGGAGCACTTCCCTGCTAGCGGGAACTTCCGCCCAGAAGGCTGAACTCATTGCACTGGCAGAAGCAGTTGAATGGGTGGAAGGGAAACGTGCTACTATTTACACCGATAGCAGGTATGCCTTTGGGACTGTTCATATCCATGGTGCAATCTATCGAGAGAGGGGCTTTATTACCGCGGATGGAGGAAAGGTGCGCAATCTTCCCGAAATCCAGCGGCTGTTGAAAGCTGTGCAAAAATCCAAACAATAGCCTTAATGCACGTTCCAAGGTACCAAACCACCAGGATCCCTGAGGCCATGGGCAATAAGCGAGCTGATGAGGCAGCAAAACAAGCAGCCATTAAATCTGTAGCTCCCACCCTGACTCTTAACTTGCCAATGCCAGAACTCCCAGGTTTACCTGCATGTCCAGATTATTCCTCAGGAGACCAAGAATGGGTGCAAAGAATCAACTGTTGCCGCCCGACCCTACTGGCTGGTGAAAAGACACGGAACAACATCTAATCCTGCCAGAAATGCTGGGACTCTCTTATGTCACAGATCTCCATTCGGCTACCCATCTCAGCATAAGGAAACTGCTCCAGCTCCTGCAGGTGGCACAGCTATGGTTTCCAAACCAAAGGAGACACATTCATCACCTCGTAGACTGCTGCAAAAGATGCCAGGCTATGAAACTGTGCAAAGGGGGACCACTCCACACAGGTATTCAGGTCCAGGGGAGGGCTCCAGGATGAAACTGGGAAATAGATTTCACAAAGGTAAAACTGGAAACATATGGGTATAAATATCTCCTAGTTATGGTGGATCTTTCTTGGGGTGGGTAGAGGCTTTTCCAACTAAGTGAGAAATGGCTCAAATAATTGCTAAAACCCTATTAGAGGAAATTATACCCTGGTATGGAGTTCCCAAGATGCTCGGCTCAGACAATGGCCCGGTTTTCATTAGTAGGGCCCTACAGGGACTAGCCCAGGCTGTGCGAACTGATTGGAAGTTACATTGTGAATATAACCCCCAGATTTCTGGGTAAGTAGAAAAAATGAATAGAACTCTAGAGGAGACTTTATCTAAATTAGCCCTTGAGACTGGCAGAGACTGGGTGATCCTCCTACCTTTTGCCCTGTTCCTGGTTCGTAACTCCCCTTATATCCATGGAGTGACCCCATTTGAGATCATGTATGGGGCACCCTCCCCATACGCACTCATACCCTTCCCTCTCTGATACCTGAAGGAACTGTAGATCATAGAACCAGCCTTCAGGCCCTCTGACAGGCTTAAGAAGTAATTTGCCCTTTAGTCCATGAGGCTAAGGACTCCTCAAACCCAGAATGTGGTATAGTCCCAGGAGATTGGGTCTGCGTGAAAAGGCACAGGACACGCTCTTTGGAACCTAGAGGGAAAGGACCTTACATGATTCTTTTGGTTACTCCTACTGCTTTAAAGGTTGATGGAAATGGGCCATGGATTCACCATTCGCACGTATGCCGAGCCTCATCACCTGAACACGCACAAGCTGAAAAGGAGTGGACCGTACACCAACACCCACACAATCCTCTGAAACTCCAACAGTCCAGATCTTTGGACCAGTCAACATTCTTTCCTCAACATGATAATGATAAAGATGCTGGCCATACGCCTGCTCCTTAGTGGGGACACTGCGACGAGCCTACATCAGCCATGTAAGCAGACATGGGTGCTCACAGATGGAGAGACTGGTAACATTTTAAATTACACTACTCACACTGGACCATTAGGCACATGGTGGCCAGACCTTTATTTTGATTTAAGAGACCTTTTTGAAAAAACTCATACTAAGAAACCTTTTGACCATGTCTTAATGAAAAGAACATTGACAATTGGGGACCAAATCAAGGGGTTCTGGGCCTGTCTGGGTAATCAGAAAGCCAATTACCATACTTGTAGGGGAGCCAAAAGTTTCTATTGTAAGGCCTGGTCCTGTGTCCCCTCCCATGATGGAGAACGTAGATGGAACACAGGTCACCACTCTAATCTTGTACACTTCTCTTTCCAGGAATTGGGTAACAGAGTCCCTTCAGTTAAAGCTAGTTTTACAAACAATGACAAAAGCCAACCCATATTAAAATGGCAAAATCTGGGTTTCACCTTGCGTATCTAATATTCTTCAGGTGGCACTGTCTGGATGGGACCTCTATCCAGGCAGACTTCTGATGATTAAATTGTCTATAGAACCCCTGACACAACCAGTTGGCCCTAATGATGTTCTGCACGAACCTCCTTCTAAGCCGACTACCCTACCCATATGTGTGACGACCTGGTCACCCCCTCCACAAACCTCAAGTACAACCACCCATGTTCTTCTGCCTGTGCAACTTTTCCCCACTACGAAATCCTCAACCCTGTGGCTGGACCCACTCCTTGGCCTTGTTCAAGCCGCTTTCCTTGCCCTCAATCAGTCTTATCCCAATATAACTTCCCCATGCTGGCTATGTTATGATGTTCACCTGCCCTTTTATGAGGGCATAGGGCTTGATGCCCCCATTAATCTCTCTGTTAGACACTCCACCTACCTGCCAGTGGACTGACCATAAAGTGGGTATAACCATACAAGTAAGTGGCCAAGGACTGTCTTGGAACAGTCCCTGTATACGAAAGACATCTATGTTCAACCATTGTCAACAATGTCTCCTCAGACACGAATAATATGTGGGTGCTGCCCCCATGTGGTGGTTGGTGGATTTGCTCACAAACTGGATTTATCCATGTCTTTCCCTTTTAGTCTTTAATGCAGCCCAGGAATATTGTGTCTTAATTGTAGTTCTTCCTCGAATCATATATCACCCTGAGGAAGTCATGTTCCTACACTGGAATTCACTTGAGCCACTTTGCTCCAAGCGAGAGCCTGACCATTGCCACTTTGTTTAGCCTAGGATTAGCCAGGGCCGGAACAGGCATAGCCTCCCTTACCACCCAGGCTGCAGGGCTTCAATCTCTACAAATAGCAATTGATGAAGACCTAGAAAGAATTGAAGCCACTATTAGCCATTTAGAAAAGTCTCAAACCTCACTCTCGGAAGTAGTGTTAAAAAATAGAAGGGGACTAGATCTCCTTTACGTACAACAGGGTGGTCTCTGTGTAGCTCTGGGAGAAGAATGCTGTTTTTATGCTGATCACTCTGGTGTAGTCCGGGACTCTATGTCTAAAGTCAGAGAAGGTCTAACAAAAAGAAAGAGAGAATGAGAAGCTAATGAGGGTTGGTTTGAAACTTGGTTTAATAAATCCCCTTGGATGACAACCCTGATCTCCACCATAATGGGTCCCTTGATTATTTTACTTCTTCTACTCACCTTTGGCCCCTGCACCATAAACAGATTGGTACAATTTATAAGGAACCAACACAACATTGTGCAAGCTATGGTTCAGACACAAAGTTATGCCCAACTTTAATAACAAAAAATACTATTTTGTTACTCTAACCTGATGCTTCTCTGCTTCTCGCTTGGCAATATTAATGAGAATGATTCCTCATTATGTACAACACAAGGGGAGAATGTTAGGCCAAGTTAGCTTAATCACCGCCATGTTAGGGAATGCTGGGCTGAGTTAGCTTAATTGCTACCCTATTAAGTCTTCAAGGACAAGGACAAAGCCCACTTTGTTAGGGCCTTAAGAATGGAAACCAGGAGTCTGGGAACTCTCAGATAAGCAGAAAATGGGAGGGCCCAGCACCTCCGAGGCAAGGCCATCCAAACCCTTAGCTGAAAGCCCTTATCAAGACCTGAGCAGGTGGTGACAACTGGACCCTCGCTTCCCATACCCCCTCATTTGTGTGTGTTACATTCTATGGAAAATCCTGAAGTATAAAAGATCCCTTTATCTTAAGTGTGGGGTCCTTTTTAAGGCCTGCTGCGATGGGCAGAAACTTGGACCCCAGCTAGCTGGAAAAAGAATAAAAGCCTCTTTTGCAGTTGCATTGTCCATCAGTTAGACCGATCTCTGGACCCTTACACTGTTACTCAGAGGTATAGACTGTGGGGCCTCCAATAATCTGCAGAGTGAAAGGCTCATTTTTATTCTTCCAAGGTTTCAAATAGCTCAGATGGCAGGTTTAACATGGTGACTGGTCCTCATTTTTGCTGATCAACCATTTTTTGTTA
>NW_006204537.1:0-2473 GCF_000334495.1 Tupaia belangeri chinensis | reverse complement strand
CACTAGTGGTGTATCAATTTTTTTATCTTTTAAAAAAAAGTTTTTACTTTAATTTATTTTCTGTATAGTTCATTTATTTTCCATTTCATTTCCATTCTTCTGGAGTTTTCTGGATTTTTTTGCTGTTGATTTTCCAATTCTCTGAGGCATGATGTTAGGTGATCCAATTGCCTTCTGTCTGTCTACCTCTTATGTGCACTAATTGCTATGAACTTCCCTCTTATGAATGCTTTAACAGTGTCCCAAAGATTATGGAAACTGGTGTCTTCATTTTCATTGCCTTCCATGAATCTTTTGATTTAAGTCTTTATTTCATCATTAGTTGTGGAGTCATTCAGAAAGTAGGTTATTTAGTTTCCATGTATTTGAGTATTTTTGAGGATTTCTCTATAAATTAAACTCAAGTTTAATTCCATCATGGTCAGAGAAGATGCTGAATATAGTTTCTATGACTCTGAATCTGTATAGGCTTGCTTTGTGCCCTATGATGTGGTCAATCTTTCAAAAGGTTCCATGTGGAGGTGAGAAAAAAGTGTACCTTGTGGTTTTTGGATGGAAAGTTCTATTGATGCCTGCTAAGTCCATTTGATTGATAGTATCATTTAGATCCTTTATCGCTTTATCTATTTTTTGTCTAGATGATCTGTCCCGAGGGGATAGTGCAGTGTTGAGGTCTACAACAATTAGTGTATTACAGTCTACCTCCCCTTTTAGATCTAACAGTCTTTCCTTCACATATTTGGGTGCTCCTGTGTTAGGCACATAGATATTTATAAGTATTATATCTTCTTGATCTATTGATCCTTTTATTACAATATAGTGACCTACTTTGTTTCTTCAAACGGTTTTTGTTTTAAAGCCTATTTTGTCAGAAATTAGTATCATAACTCCAGCTCTATTTTGATTCCCATTTGCATGGAAAACCTTTTTCTACTCCTTCACTTTCAGTCTGTGTATGTCTTTATCCATTAGGTAGGTGTCCTGTAGGCAACAGATAGAGGGTTTCTTTTTTTTTTTTTTAATCCATTCAGCGAGTCTGTGTCTCTTGATTGGAGAATTTAATCCATTCACATTCAATGTTATTATTGATGTAACTGGATCTGTCCCGATGTTTAAGTTGGCCATTGTCACAGCAGCCTTTTATTCCTTTGTTTCTGTCTGTCAGCTCTTTAGTTTTCCTGGAACAGTACTTTCTTCAGGGTTTCTTGAAGAGCTGATCTGGTGCTGGCGAATTCTTTCAGGTTTTGTTTGTTTGAGAAGATTTTATTCTTTTTTTTCCCATATAAAGGATACTCTTGCAGGTTATAATAATCTTGGTTGAAATTGTTTCTGTCTTAACACTTTCAATACATCTTCCCGTTCTTTTCTTGCTTGGATTATTTCCATTGAGAGGTCCAATGTTAGCCTGATGGGATGACCTTTGTAAATCACTTCTTGTTTCTTTCTTGCCAGTTTTAGTATCTTGTCTTTATCTGTGGTCTTGGACAGTCTGGCTAAGATGTGCCTTGGGGAAAATCTTCTGGGGTTGAGTCTATTTGTGGTCCTTTGTAATAGATTCCATAAGGCGCCCAAACAACAGAATAATTGGCATCCCAGAAAGTGAAGAAAGTAATAATGACATGGAATGAAATCCTGGAAGAAAATTCCCCAAGTCTAGAGAGGCATCTATCATCCTTATCCTTAAAACAGATAAGGACAGGACAAGAAAAGAAAAGTATAGACCAATATTCCTGATTAATATAGACACAAAGATTATCAACAAGATACTTGCAAATCATATCCAACAAGTTATAAAAAATTATACCATCATGATCAGGTAGGCTTTATTCCAGGATTGCAAGGTGGTTCAACATACACAAAACCATACATTTAATACACAATATTAACAGGAAGAAAGATAAAAAATATTGTCATATCAAATGATTCAGAAAAAGCATTTGATAAAATACAACATCCTTTCATGATCAAGACTCTCAGCAAAATAGGCATAGAAGCATCATTACTCAACACAATAAAAGTTAGCTATTTAAGAGCCATAGCAATCATCATCCTCAATGGAGAAATGCTAAAATTCTTCCACTAAAAACGGTTAAAAGACAAGGATGCCACTTTCTTTACTCCTATTCAATATAGTACTGGAAGTTCTTGCCAACACAATCAAGAAAAAAAAAAGAAAAAAAAATTAAAGGCATCCAAATAAGAAAGAAAAGTGGTGAAACTCTATTTGCTGATGACATGTTTGTATACATAGAAAACCCAATGGTTTCCAGGAAACCATTTCTGGAAGTAATACATGAATACAATGAATTTGAAGGATACAAAATTAATATCCAAAAATCTATAGCATTTCTATATACAAACGACAGGTAGACTGAGATAGAACTGAAAAAAGTTATCCCATATACCATAGCCTCAAAAAGTATAAGATACTCAGGGATATAGCTAACCAAAGAAGTTAAAAACCTCCACAAGG
>NW_006204536.1:0-2663 GCF_000334495.1 Tupaia belangeri chinensis | reverse complement strand
CTAAACAGAGGGGGCAGCATTAGAAAATACAATGAAGTAATGTGATTCAGGGCAAACTCTTCAGCCAAGCCACAAGACATACAGATTTAGGCCTAGGCTACCATTCAGAGATTCTCCTGCACTGATACACAGAGCTGGTTTGAATGATGTTCCCAGGGCTCTAGAAAACCTTGAAGTGTTTTTCTCTGTACATAAGCAAATTGTTTCCAAACAATGAAGAGAGGTTTTGAGGACCTCGTGAGTGAGATGAGGATTTATTTAGCTGGATGAAGACACTGTCATGCAAACAGAGGTAATTTTAAAAGCGGATCATTAATGCATGGGGAGGACGACTTTTTTAAGGGTATGAATGAGGAGTGCACACATTCACCATTTTTTATACATTTTGAAAATGTATATGTGTGTTTGTGGCTAAGATAGTTATGTTTATCACCTGAAATAGTTTACATTTTTTTGAGGAAGACATTAATATCATACTCCCTTGGCATAATTAGAATGAATAGTACTCAATTATGAGTTACATTCCCCATGCTTACACTCACCTTCATAACCCTTGTGGAAGTGAATGTATCCCATATGCCATCTTGTTTCTATGTAGGTCCATAAACAATTATTGAAGCATTTCATATTTTCCCTATGTCTGGAACCTCAAAATAGCATCTGGTGGGGCGAGCAGGGGGCATGGTGGTTAAGGCACTAGACTTTGAAATAAGGTGACAATAGGGTTCAAGTCACAGACTTGATAACTTGCTTTCTCAATTTCCTTCTCTCTGTCTCTCTCTTGTTCTGGTGAGCACATGTGCCCTATAGTAAAATCAAAACAAAATAATAATAATAAAGTTAAATAAATACTTATTTTAAAAAATAGCATAGGGCTTGCCAACTTTTCAACCATTTAGCACATTTCAGGTATGTTTGATGACTTTTTTATAGTTTATACACTACTAAATCAACTGTATGAAAATAAGTGCTGTTAAATTTGTTTTTGTTAAAAATTAAATATTTAATTCAGGTCTTCTAGCTAATTATTGACTACATCAAGTCTTTTTACCAGTTTGTAAAAACATTTATCTCTGCAGTTAATTGGTCTTTATATTTGTTCACTGTTCACTTGGAAATTCTTAGGTTTTAATAAATATTAGCTAAAACTATATTTTAAATTTTTAAAAATAGCTCACTTTTATTTCTTTTAAAATTATTGTTATGTAATGTCTTTAATTCTTTCTCCATTCTCGGTGAAATTATTTTGGTATTCATTTCTTAAATTTCAACTTTAATTTAAACATTCATAATTTTCTTTTTTTTTTCTAAAAGGTTTTTGCCTTAGTGTGCACATGATTGCCAGAGAGAGAAAGAGACACACAATCAGAGGGAAAAGAGGATGGTCATGTCACAATCCCTTCTCCTTTATTCTGCACTTGGGATTATTGAACAGACAGGTACACATGTATTTGGCATGTTTTTCAGGTCATTTTATTCAAACCTCATATGCCTTAACCTCCATGCTAAGTTAGGTGTTAGATCCCACTCTAGGTAGATAGAATATGAGCTCTGCATAATGGCATTATTGTGGTTTTGCTTTCTGTGGTCTGGTAAAATTTCATCATGTCCCCATTTCAAGTCTCAGAGGCATTTATACCTCTCTTTTGCTGAGCTAAAATCAGGCTGAATCCAGTCACCGTCTAGATTATGAACAGTGAGTTTTAATCTGCTGGATCTGCAACTCAATCCAGGACCATGTAGTATAGTACACCGGCTTAGCCACTATGCCACAGGTGGTCCTGATTGTTAAAACGTAATCACATGAAAGTTCTCCCAGTACTATGTGCACATTTGCGTGTAATCCATGTTAGTCAATTTGGCCAGAATCTTTATTAAGTATAATGCTACCACTTATTAATTTTCTATCTAATTACTTCCACCTTTCTCTTTGGGTGTAAATAACTACTTGTCCTTGATAAATTAAGATTCGAACCTAGTATTTCTGGACTAATTCAAAATATCATGGTCACACTTCTCATATATATTTTGAGGCTTTAAAGGAAGCATTCCTTATTCTGCTTTAAAATATATAGAGGACCCAGCAGGTGGCATGGTGGGTAAGGCACTTAATTTCCATATGCCTGACAATGGTATAAGTCCCAGGTTTGGCATCTTGAAAATTATGCTGCACATATGTGAATGCATGCTCAAAATCTTGAGAGAAAAATTTAGAAGTGATGGCAGTGTGATCATTCTTCCTGATTTATATATGGTAGTGGCCTTTAGACATCCATGACTTTTCTACAAAGTACAATGCTACATTCCCCTACTCAGCAGTGAGCACCCAGATTCAGCACCTTGATACTAACATTAACTTCATGTCAGGGGGTCAGTGTCTCAATATGCATGTGGGTCTCAGTATGCAGGTCTTGGTGCTAAAAGGGCTGAGATCCCAACAATTTCACTTATTCTGAGCCTCCTGAAGACTGAATATGAGATAGTTACGATGGAGAGGACAATAAATTCTATTAATTTCTCTCTTCTCTCTTGGAGATGGAGAAACTTTGAAAATAAGAAAAACAAAGAAAATAAAAGGATAAAAAGGCTGAACACCTTGAGTTCAGAATTCTGCACATCTCTCTTTTTCCTGTGATATTTGATTATTCTCAAGTGGGATTAAT
>NW_006204535.1:1064-1634 GCF_000334495.1 Tupaia belangeri chinensis | reverse complement strand
GGAGCTCCAACAGGTGGAACATCTTGAATGGGAGGTTGGCAGTGGACAGCAGGGAGTAAGATAAAAGTGACCATGTCAAGTCACACAGAGACACCAGAAGAAGCATGATACACAGTCCAGGACCCCTTACTCACACGTAACCACCTGTCCACAGTTATGTTTCTAATCAGTACTAAGAAATCCCAGAAGGGTGATTAAAATGTGGATACCAAAATTCTGATCAATGGTACTAGGATGGCCTGTCCTGAGCTATCCCCATCACAGCTGGACCCATGGCCACCCCATACAATTTCTCTCACTCGATTAGACTGCTGTTAGGAACTTCATCCAATAAAACAGGAGATGGACACATGGCAAAGTTTTGAGGCCCACCAATTGGAGTGCTGGGAGTTCCCCAACATGCTCCCTTTGTCTAAGACTGTATGTAATGCATATTAAAAAGGTTAATGTGGGTACTTTTGTTACTTAGAACTGACAGGACCATGCAGGTAACACAAGCTGGTAAGGATACTGCCTCCTATTCTAAGGCAGGGCCTGGACTGGGAAAAAACTGAGGCAGGGCCCCGGTTA
>NW_006204535.1:0-370 GCF_000334495.1 Tupaia belangeri chinensis | reverse complement strand
ATTAACTGTGTCTTTATTTAACAAGACAAGATTTCTATCTAGGTCTTTGCAACCAGCAACGTTATCGCCCTGGCCCAGGACTGAAGTTATCAAACATCCTGCAAGCCCCCTCTTCAAAAGACCCTTCCCAGTAATCAAGATCTAAGAAGAAGATACAATAGACAAATGAACTTCTTCATCCTGAGAACTGTGATTGACTTTACCTGATCTGACAAGATAAACAGCATGTTTTATAATTATTGCTTCCGTGCTTTGTATACCCTGTTTCTTGGAGTAAATTTTTTACTACCCCTCATCCTCCTTACTTCCTAAACCTCTCTCTATAAATACACATGTTGTAATAGCCACGGCACAGCAGCCTGGAGCTGGC
>NW_006204534.1:0-334 GCF_000334495.1 Tupaia belangeri chinensis | reverse complement strand
TAAGCTATATAGCCCCAGCTAGGTGCTGCTTCATAGCATGGTCACTTTATTCACTGAGGTTTATGCCTAAAGTCAGACGTGTTCATAAATACATACATATCATCTCTGCTTGCTATTTAAAGTCTTGAAATTAACTAAGATCTTCAGTGAATCAATGAAATGTGCAAAAAAAAAAAAAAAGGCACGGAAAACAACCGTATATACCAGAGGTAGGGTGGGAGAAGGGGGGGTCTGTGGACGGAGGGAAGTAAGTAGGGAATCAAGGATGGGGAAGCAAAATATATAAGAAGCAAAAATTGAACATTATTTGTTGATGATAACATGTGTGGCGATA
>NW_006204533.1:0-751 GCF_000334495.1 Tupaia belangeri chinensis | reverse complement strand
TCTCTCTGTCTGTCTGGGGAGCACATGTGCCTGAAAGCAAAAAAGCCCAACCAAACAAAAAAGATATACAAAATCAAGAGGAAGAATATTTAATCATTTAACAGAAGTAAATACAGTTGATATTTTGGTATATAACCTAGTTTTCTGAGTGTATGTTCATACTTCAATTTTTTCTATAAAGAATTAAGTCATTAAGACAATTTTAACTAGCTTGTTTCATAGCATATTAGTTCCTGTGTCATTAAATAATCACATCAGTCTTGCAAACAAAAAAAATAGAAAAGAAAATTAAAGGTTTCTCTTCCATTTTCTAAGATAAAAATCCTATAACTGTAGTGACTATTGATCATCCTTATGTGCATAAGTAGGAAGCCCATAAAACTATGAAAATGCCCTTTTTTTTCTTTAGCAATGTTTATAGTTGACATGACATATCTTTTTCTGATTAATTATAGAAGTATTAAACTGGAACCCAAATCACAAATGTATGACAATCTACATTTAACATTTGAAACATACATTGAGGGACAGACAGACAGGCGGTGTGTGGTTAAAGCAACAGTACTGACTACTAGTTCATGTCCCAGACCTAGTAGCTTGAAAACAAGCTGGGCACATGCCAAAATCCTGACAGGAAAATAGAGGAGAAAGGATCACAACGTCATCACCCACCCTGGGATATGTTTTCTCATTTTCTCTCTCACTCTCTGTTTCTCTCAAGCTAGAACATGCACCCTATAACAAACAACGA
>NW_006204532.1:25596-25859 GCF_000334495.1 Tupaia belangeri chinensis | reverse complement strand
GCCAGGTACAGTGGCACATGCTTGTAATTCCTGCTATTCTGAGGGGCCAGATTACCAGTTCAATGCCAGACTGGCCAACCTAGTGAGACTCTGACTCTAAAAGAAATAAATAACTACAGGTGATAAATTTCATATGATAAAAAGCTTCTATGATAAAACTATGTTAGCATATGAAACAGTAACATACTGAATACTTTTCCCATGAGGTCAAGAACAAGACAGGAATGTCTGTTTTCACTACTTTTATTCAGCGTTGTACTGGA
>NW_006204532.1:23577-25224 GCF_000334495.1 Tupaia belangeri chinensis | reverse complement strand
TCCCACATGACCAACTGCATAGTTCAAGTCCTGGACCTGATGGCTTGAGAAAGTCACCAGGCATGTGTGCATGTATGCCCAATAGCCTGAAAGGAGAGAACAATGGAGGAAAAGGGATTGCTGTGTGACCATTCTCCATGGGGTGTGGTGATTTCTCCCTCCCTTTTCTCTATTTCTGTCTATCTCTGGAGAGCACAAATGCATTCTGGCAAATTAAAAAAAAAATCAAATAACTATTTCTACATCGTAATAATAAACAAATGAGAATTTTTAAAATATCATTAATAACTTCATCAAAATATAATTTATAGATAAATTTGATAAAATAGAGAAAACCATATGCATTAAAATGTATGAAATATTACAAAGATAATAAAATATGATCTATGCAAATGAAATGATACACTTCCTCATTAGGGAAAAGATTCAATATTGTTTGTCTTTTAGATTTAATTTATTTATATGTTGTGATTTTCAAGCCACCAGATCCAGGACTCGAACTGTATTCAGTCATGTGCGAGCTCAGCACCTTAATCACTGTGCCACCTGCTAGCCCTCAGGTCTAAATTTTTAAAAATATGTAATTATGGTTCCAGAGTAGACCACAGTCTAGAGAGGAAGGATAGCAAGAAACACGGTACTAAATTTAACAGCAGTATTCCAGGTGAGGGAGACAAGAGAAACCTGATCTTGGGGAAAGGTGTAGGAGAGAAACAGTCAACAAAAAGACTGAGAGTGTCAGTCACACTGAGAAAAGTACAGTGGAAACCATCACAGCTTTCTGGCTGAAGAGGGTACAATATACAGTAGCTCTCACTCTCCTTTAAAGCATACATCTGGTGAACAGCACTGTGCATTCTGGGCCCTGTTGTGCCATGTGTGCATCAATTTCAACAACATACATAGTAAGGCCTTATGTTTATGCAAAGGTCCTACCTTTAGAGTCCACTCTAAGCACTGCAGGATTCTTGTAATTAGAGTGAGGCAAGTCATGGTCCTCTGAGGTCGCCTGATATGACTGAGTAAAGACATCAACATTATCCATAGAGTTTATTTGGTTTTTGACCTATAAACAACTAACACTGTAGCAAAGTGTTCCTCAGATATTTATAGCATGTACTAAATATACAGAAGTGATAATTATCCATCTTTTTAAATGAGCAAAAACACAAGGTACTTCTTAAAAGAACTATGGTCAGAAGAATACTTCTATCTATGGCTACTATTTCAAATTCACTTTTTCAGAGTAAATGTCTTGACAATAAAATATGTTCTATTTTTTTAAACATTAAGTTTTAGAATGTATTTTTCAATGCCAATAACATGTTAGATAATTAATTGTTTTAATGATACCTTCTTCTTTTCCTTAGATGTTTCCTTTGTAGGCCTAAAAAGAAAAAAAGAACTTTCAGGCAAATACTAAATATGTAAATTACAGAGACTAGATAAAAACCTTGTTTTTAAATGTTTTTGCCGTAGGGCACATGTGGTTGCCAGAGAAAGACAAGAAAGAGGAAAAGTGAGAAATTACCCCCTGGGGGGGGTGGCCATGCTGCAATCCTTTCTCCTCTGTTCTTCTCTCAGAGGTTTGTATACACACACACACACACACACACACACACACACACACGCACCCCGCGTGATTTT
>NW_006204532.1:17994-21657 GCF_000334495.1 Tupaia belangeri chinensis | reverse complement strand
GATCCCGAGAGGAGAATGGAGAAGAGATTGCGGCGTGACCATCCCCCCTGGGGGGTGATTTCTCACTTTCTGTTTCTATGTCTCTTTCTGTCTGTCTGGCGAGCGCACGTGCCCTACAGTGAAAATCTCTCCAAAAAAAAAAGATTTTGGGCATGCACACATATGCATCCAACATGAGTTTTAAACATCCCAATTTGGGACTTGAACCATATTTAGCCATGTGGGTGTCTAGTGATGTAACCATTACAGCATCTTCTGGTCCCCAAATGGCATTTTAACCCTCACAACAATTCTGTGAATTAGGTAACATATGGGGTATTTATTAAGGACAAAACTAGGCCCAGTAATATAATTTGCAAGGCTACACAGCTAGTCTGTGGCACACCCAGAATTCAAGCCCAGGAATTCGGCCTCCAAAACATGTGCTTTACGGTATCAATGAGTGTTTATTTTGAAGTGCCCGTAAGTGATATGATAGCACATGAACTCATGAGACATTCTAATTTCTTTTTCTTTTTCTGAGACGTTTTTGCTATAGGGTGTGTGTGCTCACCAGAAAGAGAGACAGAGACAGAGAAACAGAAAGTGAGAAACCACCTTCCAGGGGGCATGGCCACACTGCAATCCCTTCTTTATTCTTCCCTAGGCATCATGGGCACACACGCACATGCTCCCGGCATGAGTTTAATCCACCGGGTCCAGGACTTGAACCGTGTTCGACTACATGGGAATCCAGTGATATAACCATTTTGTCATCTCCTGGTCCCAAGACTATCCGATTTCTACCTAAAATTACACACAGTAATTTCTGAATTCATTAAATATTTTTTTAGATGAACCAGTAGTGGAATGGAGGTTAGAGTGCTGGATCGCACATGGATGACTGTGTCTGAGTCCCAGACCAGTGCCTTGACTATCCCACCAGGCATATGAGTATGCATACCAAGAGGAGACAGGATTACAATGTAGTCAACCCCCTTGAAGGGGGCAGTTTCTCACTTTACCTCTCTCTGTCCCTCTCTCTTTCTCTCTCTAGCTGTGTTTCTCTCTTGTGAATGCATCCACCTTATAGCAAATAACAGTAATTCTTTTTGGAAACAAAACTTTATAGATATGAAGAAATGCATCAACAGACATTCATCTGTTCAACTATAATTTCACCAGAATCTAAACAACTACTGGGTAGATAGAACTGATATTTTAGAGTATCTTAAGAAGTCACAGCTATTTGTAATCAGTGTCTGTCAAAGGTACTCTAATACATAGACTCATCAAGGAGGATTCAGTTTCATTCAGCCTGGGGGCCCGCAGGTGTTGTGGAAGTTTAGGCATGGGATCTCAACCAACAGTGCAGTTCAAGTCCTGATACCGGTGACTTGAAGCACACACTGATCATGAGTGTGGGCTTGCCAAAATGTCTGAGAGAAGACTGTAATAGAAGGGACTGCAGTGTGACCTCCCCCCTGCAGGATGTTTCTCACCCACCACACCCTTCTCTTACTCTGGAGAGGACACATGCCCTATAAGTAGGGGTGAAAATCTATTCAGTCTTCCTTAAGTGTTTGTGTTTTTATTACTACATGTTTTAAAAAATGATCTCTGATGCCAGCAGATGGCATAGAAGTTACTTGCTAGATTTCCACATGGCTGATCACAGGTCGAGTGCTGAACCAACAGGCTTGAAAATCAAGCTGGGCACATGTTCATGCATGCCCAAGAACCAAGGAGTAAAATGGTAGAAAAAGAATTGTAGCATACTTGTCCCCGTGGAGGGGATTTCTCACCTTCTCTCTGTCTCTGTCCCTCTCTCTTACTAGTGAGCTCATGTGCCATAACACAAAATTCTATGGAAAAATTTTTAAATCCAAGTATAATAGTTTAACTTTTTAAAAACTTGTTTAATTGTATCTATTATTATTTTCTAATTAAACTAGGGACAGACAGAAAGGGACAGTGAGAAAGCAAGCCACCAGGTCTAGGACTCAAGCCACAGTGGGGCATGTGATAGCCCAGCACCTTATCCACTAGGCGACCAGTTGGCTCCAAAAGTTTCACTTTTAAGTCATCCTTTGTATGTTGAAGTACATCCGGATATTCTTTTCTGAACTAATTTTGAATGAATCCCCTCCTACATGAAACTATATATGAAAAAGACTTTTAAATTTTGAATGAATGCCCTCCTACATGAAACTATACATGAAAAAGACTTTTAAGTACAATAATTAAGTTTACTGTAAATGTGAAAAAAGATCTTGTTTTAAACATTTTAATACTAAGACAGTGGAACAAATTTAAATAGAATAAACATGTCCTTCTCTGTTAGATCATTTCCAACAGCATAAAAACTTGTCTAGAAGCATGTTTTAAGAGTAAAAAAGAGGAAGAAAACTTCTTGGAATCCCACATTCTTCATTTATCACCAAGTACTCTCTTGCCTCTACCATTAAAAATTCTCAAAGGAGATGGCTCTGCTTACCTCAAAGTCAGGCTTCCCTGGAAATTACTGAAACTGGTCCATATCAAGGACACCTGCTCTCATTTTTGTCAACTTTTCAACAGCATCAAGACTTAAGTTTTGTCTTGTGTGACCTGGTTTTATCTATAGGAAAAGTAACCACTGCAAATATTCCTTCACAGGAGAATCAAGAAGTTACAGATGTTTACCTTTCTCCTTCCAGACTTCTTTCACGTAAACTGTTGTCAGCATTCACGCATGGTGGACCATCAGAAGATGAATCAGTCTCCAACACTCGTATAACACTATAATTTTTTGAGGTACACTTCTTACTTTTATTTTTCTTTATATCCTTCTCAAGCAAAGTTGATCTGCTACTTGGAAAAAATGTGTTAAAAAACCCATTGGTTTCTAATAATTATACTGACAAAAGATAATTAAAAAAAATCTTTCCCATTTTAATTCATTTACTAATTTAAAAACAATTAGGAAACATCAATTATATTAAAGGAAATGTATACCCTCAGCTTCAAAAAAGAGATAAAAGGTACAAATTGACACATGAGTTAATCTATGAAAAGGTTGTCTCTAAGCACAAGAAAGGCTTTATATTAAAGAGGTAAAATACAGAAGAGGAGCTCTCCAGACAAAAAGCTGGAAACAACTTTTACTTAGGGAAGAGAGTGTGAGCACAAAGATAAGACACAGGGAGGGCAGGTGTTCACATAAGAACTCCAAAGGAAAGCAGAAAATGCAGGAAAGCTAGAACTGGAGATGAACGCCACCCTGCAGGGAAATGTTGTTCAAGAAGCTGGTGCTCGCCCCTTATCAGGAATGACTGTAAGACATGGAAGCAATGCAGATTAGTGCTATTACTTTTGCTATTATTTACATATATTATAATGTTTAATTTTAATAACATTTTTTAACCTAACACAAGGCATATATAACATGAAAGAAGTAACTAGGGAAATTCTGGGGTGTGGGAGGAACTCATTTTTAAAATAAAAATTGTTGCTATTTATACTTCATAAAAAGAACAGTCTGGGGACCAGTAGTTAGCGTAATGGCTATGTTGCTGGACTCCCATGCAGTCGACGGCGGTTCACGTCCCGGACCTGGTGGCTTAAACTCATGCCGGGTCCGTTTGTGTGCGTGCCCAAGATCCCGAGAGGAGAATGGTGGAGAAGGGATTGCAGCATGGCCAT
>NW_006204532.1:17476-17945 GCF_000334495.1 Tupaia belangeri chinensis | reverse complement strand
GAGCGCACATGCCCTATAGAAAAAGAAAACTAAAAGAAAAAAAAAAGAACAATCTGGTTAGCTGTGATTTTGTTTAAAAATAAAATGACTAGACAACTTGTGTGTATGTTTAGCCTAGTACCAATTCTAATATAGATATAAAATTGTAATTATTTTTCATGGAGTAAACAGCATGCATAGGAACATCGCTATTATATGCCTACATAAATTTCTAGAAAGACTAAAAGTTCTCACTAGAGATAATTATGTTAGGAGTTGATTATGAACCCATAAAAGGACCAAAAGCAAAAGTAAGTGACAATGATCTACAAAAGATACGTAAAAAATCCTTAAGCTAAAACTAAACAGCTAAAAAAAGAAATTGTTGACATCAATCATTACACAATTCCTTTTGATCTTAACTTTAAACTTCAAAAATAAATCTAGGGAACCAGCAGTTAGCGTAATGGCTATGTTGCTGGATTCCCAC
>NW_006204532.1:16569-17289 GCF_000334495.1 Tupaia belangeri chinensis | reverse complement strand
CCCTATAGCAAAAACCTCTCCAAAAAAATAAAAAATTTTAAAAAAATAAATAAATCTACAGTTTACAAATATGAAACAGCTTTCATTCTAACATAGTTGAGGAAAGGCAAGTATTTTTTCTTTTTAATTTGCTATGGATGCAGGGCTTGGCAGAGAGCAAGAGAGAGAGACCCCCTGAAGGAATGGCTGCACTGCAATCCCTTCTTCTCCATTCTTTTCTCAGGGGTCTTGGGCATCCAAGCACATGTGCCCAATGTGTTTCTCTAGCTGTGAGATCTGAGACTTGAACCTTGTAGTTGAAACTGGGGGATCAAGGCAGCATTCCTACCATGCCTCCAGCTGGTCCAGAAGGCAAATTCTAAACAGAAAACATCTGGTCAAAGTCATCTCAAATATAGGAAAGGACTGACCTGCAGCCATGCTAACTCATAGATACAAGAATCAGTACAAAAGATAAAAAAAATGATTTTTAAAAATAAAAAGACTTTATACATAGATCATTTTGGAAATCTCACAATAAACTAGAATTTAAGAATTATTTTATTTAATTTTATTTATTTTAATTTGACCATAGAGGAACAGAGTGAGAATGAGAGAGGGAGGGAAGGAAAGCATGAAAGGAAGCCACCAGGTCTGGGACTCAAACCATGGTTGGCCATGTGGGAGTCCAGCACCCTTAACCACCATGCTACCTGCTGGCCCTAGAATTTTTTTTGTTAT
>NW_006204532.1:3942-16462 GCF_000334495.1 Tupaia belangeri chinensis | reverse complement strand
AAATAAAATCCTCTTCACTTCACAAGAGTCTAAATGAATATTTGGTAGATATAACTGATATTTCAGAGTCTCTCAGGGAATCATAGCTGTTCACAATGATAATGTCAAAGGAACTGTAAAACACAGACTCATCAGAGAGGACTCAATTCTATTCGACACAGGGGCCAGCTGGTGTTGAGAAGGTTAAAAATTCCCACATGTCAGTCTGTGCACTTCAAGTCATGGTCTTGGTGCCTTGAAGAACATCCTGGGTATGTGTGCGTGCATGCCAATAATCCTGAAAAGAGACTGTAGAAGAAGAAATTGTGGCACAATAAGCATCCCCAAAAGACGTCTTCTCAAACCGCCCCTCACAATTTACTCTCTTTTGAGCACACACTCCGTATAGGGGGAAAAAATAAAAAGAAATCTGTTCAGTTGGTTACATTTTGTATTTTGTATGTCATAAGTAGGGTAAAACTAACCTGTCTCACCATGGTCTAAACCCAGCTCATGTTCCGTATTAGTGGGTGAACAATCCAATGCTTGGTGAATTATTCTTCATATTGTTTGAAAAAAAAATCCACGCATGGGGACGAGCAGATGGTGTAATATTTATGGTGCTGGACTACCACATAATCAACTGCAGTTCAAGTTCTGGACCCAGTGACTTAACATTGAGCTAGGAACGTGTGTATGTGTTACCAAGATCCCAAGAGAAGAATGTAGGAGAAGAGATTTCAGTGTGGCCATCCCTCCTGAGCAGTGAATTCTCACTTTCTACTTCTCTTTCTCTGTCTCTTTGGCAAGTGCATGCACTGTATAGCAAAACAAACAAACAAACAAACAAACAAACAAAACCTCTCTAAAAACAACTATTTATGATAATTTAACTTTTAAGTCATCATTTATGTGTTGGAGTGCTTTAGGATATTCCATTTCTGAGGCAATTTTGAATGAATGCCCTCTTACCATGAAACTACACATGAATAGAAGTTTTAAGAACTATTACTAATGGCTTACTGCAAATATTTAAAAAGATAATGTTCAATGTTCTATGTCTTCTAATATTTAGACTTTAAAACAAACTTAAATATAATAAATGAGTCCCTCTCTATTGGATCATTTCCAATAGCATATAAACATAATCTAGAAGCATCTGTTTTAAGATTAAAAAAAAAAGAAAAAGAAAACTTCCTGAAATCCCATGTTCTTCATTTATCACCCAGTTCTCTCTTGTCTATACCATTAACAATCCTCAGGGAGATATCTATACTTACTTACCTCACAGTCAGTCTTCCCTCGAAATGACTGAAACTACTTCTTTTCAAGGATGCTTGTTTGCATTTTACTCAACTTTTTAACAGCATCAACAGTTGACTGTTCTCTTGTTTTGCCTGATGACTACACTATTCTGGTGTATTTCTAGAAAAACTAACCATTGATAATATTCCTCCACAGGGAAATCACGAAGTTATAGATGTTTACCCTACTCCTTCTGGATTTATTTCATGTGAACTGTTGACAACATTCACACCTGATTGACCATCTGAAGGTGAATCAGCCTCCAACACTCATATACCCTACAGTTTGTCAAGCTCCATTTCTTATTTTCATTCTTTTTTGTGTCCTTCACACTCAGAGTAGAATTGCTACTTGGAAAGAAATTCATAAATAAAGCCTTTGGTTTCTAATAATTATACTTAAAAAAAGTTACTTTCTTAAAAATCCTAATTCTTTCCCTTCTAAATTCATTTACTAATGGAAAAACAATTCAAAAATATCAACTACATCCAAGGAAATGTACTTTCAGCTTCAAAAGGTGGATAAATGGTACAAGTTGACATGAGTTCATCTATGAAAACTTTTATCTAAACACAAAGAAAAGCTTTATATTAAAGAGAGAAAGTAAAGGAGAGGAGCTCTCCAGGCAAAAGTGGGAAACAACATTCTACTTAGCAAACAGAGTGTGAACACAAGATTAGACACAGGGAGTGCAGATATTTCCATAGGAACTTGAAAGGAAAGCAGGAACTACAGCAAAGCTAGTACTGGGGAAGAACACCACACTGCAGGGTAATGTTGTTCCAGAAACTGGAGCTCACTCTCTACCAGGAACAACTGTAAGACCTGGGAACAGTAGAGATTAGTGCTATTACTTTGGGTATGACCTATATATAGGATTATGTTTACTTTTAATATTTTTAACATATAATGTGGCATATATAACCTGAAAGAAGGCACTAGGTAAATACTGGAGGTTGAGCAGGATCTTATTTTTAAAATACCCATTTGTCACTATATATAGTTCAAAAAGCAACAGTCTGGTTAGTTACCATTTTGTTTAAAAATAAAATGATGACATAACTTTTGTATGTTTAGCCTAGTACCTAAGCATAATATGAACAGAGAATTGTCATTACCTTTTCATGCAATAAACAGCATACATAAGAACATCACATTTTCTTTTCTTTTTGAATTTTAAAATCTTTCAATGTTATTTAATGAAAAAGTCTCATACTGTCATGTACAGGAAAATTCAACAGTTACTACTTTGTTAAGTTTAATGAAAAATACCATAGTAGTATGGTTGGAAAATCCTGAAAATCCTGGAAAATCTGTATAACCAGACCACCACTGAAAACATCAACCCACTTGTAGCTCTGGAGTACTGCTGGTCTTGAATGTCCACTCTGGCTGGAAGTCTATATAAGATAAGCAGGCTGCTCAGTTAGAAGTGACTGTGCCTGAAGCCAAGCACTGGTTACTATGCAAGAAAGAAATAAATTCCAATGTTCCCTTTTATTTCAATTATGGAATATTTCATAATCTTTTGACATGAACATTTTCAGTCCATTAATTATAATACCCTTATCTTTCTTATTAATATACCAATGAAGTTTGTGTTTTCTCTGATCCACTGCACCATACATAGCGATGAAAAAATTCATAGTGAGTAAGTAGAAAATTCTTAACATAGAGAATGTAACCTATAACAAAGAGCCAAGAGGCCAGCAGGTGGTGTGGATGATAGAATGCTGGATCCCAAATGGACTACTTTAGTTTTAGGCCCAGACCGGGAGTTTGAAAATCATTCCGGGTATATGTATGTGTGTGTGTGCCCCAAATCCAAAGCCACAAAGAATTGCAGTGTGCCCATCCCTCCACCCGCCCTGGGCTGGTCTTCACAGTCACTGTATCTCTGTTTTTCAGTTTATCTCTGGTGAGTGCATGGGCTTTATAGCAAGAAAGAAAAAAAATACAGAAAGAAAGTAAATTTACAAATAAAAAGACTATCCAGAGGTCACTGTGGAAAACTGCTTAAAATAATCTAGAGATTATATTTTCATAAATAAATGAATTATGAGACTCATCTTGTTTTTCAGCACTTGTTTCATACATGAAACAAATAATAATCAAATGCATAATATGTGTTAAGGACATTGCTGGTGCAGGGAAACATGTCTTTTTTTTATACTTGAGAACTTGATGACTGGAAAGTAATAATCTATGACAGTTAGTCTATAGCTTACATTTGTATTAGAAGGAAACAATGTCACTTCTCTTCACTAGAGTCTAACTATTGGGGAGTTAGAACCGATATTTTAGAAAAATCTCTGGATATTACAGGTATTCACAATGATATTGTCAAAGGTACTGTAAAACAGAGACTCATCCAAGAGGACCCAATTTTATTCAATGTAGGGGACAGCAGGTGGTGGGGAGGTTAAGACTGGATTGTCCCAAGGCAGAGTATGCAGTTCAAGTCCCTACCCAGGCTAATTGAAAAACATATTGTGAACGTGTTTGAGCATGCTAACAGCCCTGAGAAGAGTATGTAGAAGATGAAACTGTGGCATGGACATCACCCCCAAAGGATATTTTCTTACATCTACCCCTCACATTCCATTCTCTCTGGAGAATACACATCTCGTAAAGGGGAAAAATCAAACTAAATAAAGTTTCTTTTTTTCCTTTTCAGTTCATTTATTATCATCATGGTTATTTGATTCTAATTTGTTGAGAGAGAGGAGAGAAAAAGAGAGAAAATGAGAGGGAGAGAGAGAGAGAAAACTGCCATGGCCGGGACTTGAACCAAGTTGGCCATATGTTAGTTCATTGCCTTTTAACCACCACGCAACATGCTGGCTCCTAAACTTAAAAAAAAAAATACTATTCAGCTTGGTTTGCGTGTGCCTATTATGTAAGTTTATAATGACATATTTTAAAAATCTATGTATGAAAGTTTAACTTTATGTCATCCTTTACATGTTGAAATAAATTGTGATATATCATTTCTGAACTCATTTTAAATGAATGCCCTCTTAACATGAAAGTTTATATGAGTGCAATTTTGAAGAACAATTATTAATATTTTACTGTAAAAATATAAAAGAATACTGTTTCATGACTTCTAATACTAATACCTTAAAACTAATTTAAATATAATAAACAAATCTATAGGATCATTTCCAACAGCATACAAACATAACCTAGAATCATGTTTTAACATTAAAAAAAGAAAGAAAACATCCTGGAACCCCAAGTTCTTCATTTGTTACCTAGCTCTCTTATCTTTACTACTAAAGTTTCTCAGAGGAGATTTCTACACTTATCTCACTGTCTGGCTTTCCTAGAAACTACTGAAACTCCTCCTCATCAAGGACACTTGTTCTCATTTGTGTCAACTTTTCAATAGAATCAACAGTTGAGAGTTCTTGTTTCACCCGATGACTACACTATTCTGCTGTGTTTCGAGAAAAAGTAACCAGTGCTAATTTTTGTCACAGGAAAATGAAAAAGTTGTAGCTGTTTACCTGACTCCTTCCAGATTTATTTTATGAGAACTGTTGACAACACTCACACCTGGTCGACCATCAGAAGGTGAATCAGTCTTCAATGCTCGTATAAACCTACGTTTCATCGAGGCCCATTTCTCATTTTTATTCTTCTTTGTGTCCTTTACACGCCGTGTAGTATAGCTACTTGGAAAGAAATCCAGTAAAAAAGCCTTTGGTTTCAAATAATTATACAGAAAAAACAACAACAACAAAAAAAAACCAGAACATATCAAAAATATCTACTTCTTAAAAAGAAAAAATTCAACCCTGTCTCATCATAATTTATTTACTCATTTAAAAATGATTCTGATATGTCAACGACATCCAAGGAAGTGTATGCTCTCACCTTGAAAATGAGGATAAATAGTACAAGTTGACACATGAACCAATGTATGAAAAGTTGTACCTAAGCACAAGGAAGGCTTTCTATTAAAGTCGTAAATATAGAAGAAGAGCTCTTAAGCCAAAAAGCAGGAAAAGCCTTTTTATTTAGCAAACGAAGTGTGAGCACAAAGATTAGACACAGAGAGTGCAGGTGTTTCTATAAGAACTTGAATGTAAAGTATAAAATGCAAGAAAGCTAGTACTGGAGATGAACGCCACACTACATGGCAATGTTGTTTGGAATGAGGTGCTCACCCCGTTCCAGGAATGACTGTTAAGTCTTGTTATGAGATTAGTGCTATGCCTGTTGGTATTATTTACATATATAATAATGCTTTATTTTAATTATTTTCTAACATACTGTAAAGGATGTATAACAATTATAGAAAAAAATATTAAAATACAGGCATTTTGAAGACCTTATTGTCAAAATACGCCGCCATCACTTTATATAGTTTAATATCCAAAGTCTGGTAGTTATGATTTTGTTTAAAAATAAAATTGATGGAGACCAGCAAATGGTGAATGACTAAGCCGCTGGACTCCTATGCAATTGACCGCCGTTCGAGTCCCGGCCCTAGTACCTAAAAACAAATAAATAAATAAACTGCTAGGAAATGTTTGTTTATATTTAGCCTAGAACCATATTCAAATGTGAATAAAATATTGTCATTCCTTTTTATGCAATAAATGGCATACCTAAGAGCTTCATATTTCCTTTAGAAATTTTTTATTATTGGGCGTATGCACAAAAAAGTGAGACAGAGACAGAAAGTGAGAAATAAGCCCCCATGTGGGTTGGCCAGTGCACAATCCATTTTCCTCCATGCTTATCTCAGTATTTTGTGCACACATGCTCAAGCATTTGGAGTGAATATAAAGCAGCCCTTCTCGGACTTCAATGTCAGTTGGCTATGTGTGAGTCCAAAAATGAAACCATTATACCACCTGCAGGTGCTAAGAGCAACACTATTATATGCCTACATACATTTATAAAGAAGATTGAAATTTCCCACTAGAGATTATTACATTAGGAGTTGAGTATAGGCTCACAAAAGCACCAAAAACAAAAAAGAAAGCTAACAATGATCT
Source organism: Tupaia belangeri chinensis (assembly GCF_000334495.1). Lineage (NCBI taxonomy): Eukaryota > Metazoa > Chordata > Mammalia > Scandentia > Tupaiidae > Tupaia > Tupaia belangeri. The sequence continues at coordinate 10,166 of NW_006204532.1, read as the reverse complement.
ATGAAATACAGGTTATGTAAATAACTTAAGACTAAGCATTAAGAAAAATGAAGAAATTATCCAGACAGAAATAATTATACATTTCCATTTTACCTAAAAATAAAACCCTGCAAAAGTCTATCATTTAAGAGTAGGAAACAGTTTTTCACTTCCAATATATTAGAGGAAAGGCAACACTTTTTTTTCCCTTTGAATAAGCTATTTGTTGTTGGTGCTTGGAAGAAGGGAGAGAGATAAAGAGAGAGAGAGAGAGAGAGGGAGTAAGAGAAGCCTTGAAGTAAAGGTTACACTGCAATCCCTTCTCCTCCACTTTCTACTCAGGACCTTGGGCAAACACACACAACATGCCCAGTGTGATTCTCTAGCTATGGGTCTGGGATATGAACCACGTAGTCAACTCTGCTAGATGAACTCATCATAATTACTATGCCACCAGCTGGCTTAAAGGCACCATCTAAACCAAAGACATCTGTTCAAAGTCATGTCAAGTTTAGAAATGGACTCACCCAGAGCCATATGAAAGCATTTTATATTTTCATTCATTTATTCATTTTTTAATAGAGAAAGACAGAGACAGAGAGACAGCACCTCTATTAAGGTCCTGATGCTGAAGCTGAATTCTAGACTCACCCAGTCTTAGAACACGGGAAAGCAAATGCTTGGCACTCAGAAATATCTGTGGATGCAAACCCAGCACCTTCTCCTATAAACTAGACCCATGAAGCATTGTGTTTTATTGCTGTGCCACCGTCCAGGAATCAGCTAGTTTTACAGGTTCTCAATCAGTGTCCACTCGGCTTACTTATCAACACTCCATGTAAGCCACTTGCTTTGGAAAGAAAGTCTATCCAAGACAAACCCACTCTGATAAACATGCCTTCCAGTGTCAAGAAGTTGACATCACTCTCACTGAATAACCATGTCACTACAGAGGACGGAAACACACTTGTGGCTCTCAGGTCTGCTGGTCCTGAATCTTACTCTTCCCAGGACCCTGTATTAGATCAACAGCTTGCTCAGTTTAAAGAGACTGTACCAGGCCAGCCGAGCACTGGTTACTGTGAGAGAAAGCAATAAATTCTTTTTTTTCTTCAATTTTCTTTTTTTTACTTAATTTATTTTTGTATATACATTCAATCACCTTGTTTAGCTTACAGTGTGAGCATTTCAATCAAAATATCTTCAACTGATAACATCATTCCTCCCCATCCCATCAATGCTCTACCTCTTTATCCCTTCTCCAAAAAGGCAATAAATTCTGATGTCATCTTTTATTTCAATTACTAAAAAGTACAACCTTTGAAATCAATTTTGTCAGTCCATTAATTTACTACACTCTTATTTTTCTCATTAAAATACCAATGAAGTTTGTGTTTTCTCTGATCCATTGCACCATAAATACCAATGGAAAAAAACAGAGCGAGTAAGTAGAAAATTCTAAATATACATAATATAACCTATCACAAAGAGCCAAGAGGCCAGCAGGTGGTGTGGAGGTGAGAGTGCTGGATCCCAAATGGCCTACTTCAGTTTCAGTCCCAGTCCTGGTGGATTGAAATCATGCCAGATGCATGTATCTGTGTGTGCCCAAAATTCCCAAAGAAGAAACAACTGTACTATGGCCATCCATCCACTTGTCCTTGGTTGGACCTCAAACTCACTGTATATCTCTTGTTCAAAAACTGAAACTCTCTCAGCAGAGAAAATCTCTGTCATGAAGGCATGTCCTTTATAGCAAGAAAAACAAAGAATGAAAATTTAGAAATTAGAAGAATATACATAGGCTATGATGGAAAGCTGCTTACAATAATCTAGAGATTACTTTTTCATGAATAAATGAATCAAGAGACTCTTTTGTTCAAGAGTTGTTTTGTATATTCAACAAATATTTATCATAGCATGTTTAAATGCATAGTATGTTTTCATAAAATTACTGGTGCAGAAGTCATGGGGCTTTATACTTGAAAACTTAACTAGAAAGCAATAATCTATGACAATTTTTCTGCAGTTTACATTTGTATTGGCTGTAAATATCACTTCTCTTCACAGAGTCTACATAACTTTGGGTAGGTAGAACTGATATTTTAGGGTATCTCAGGAAATCACAATGTACTGTAACACATAGACTCATCAATGAGGACTCGATTCTACTCAATGTACAGGCCATTAGGTAGTGGGGAGTTTAAGATCTGGATTCCCAGAAAAAAGAGAGTGCAGTTCAAGTCCCAGTCCTGCCCAGCACCTTAAAGAACATGCTGGGTACGTTAGTGTGCATGCCAACCATCCTGAGAAGAGACAGTATAAGATAAAATTCAGGCAAGGATATCAACCCAGGAGATGTTTTCTAACATCCACCACTCACACTCCAATCTCTCTGGCTAGCACACACTCCCTTAAGGGGATGAAACACTAAAAAATGCTGTGGTTCTTTTTTCTTTTCATTTATTTACTGTCTTCATGATTATTTTATAGTTATTTGATGAGAGAGAGAGAAAAAGAGAGAGAGAGAAACCTACCTTGGCTGGAACTTGAACCCAGTTACCATATGAAAGTTCTGTGCCTTTTAACAATCTGGCTAACTCCTGGCTCCTAAACTAAAAAAATACTACCCAGGCTGGTTTGTGTGTGTGTATTTAGTAAGTTTATAGTTACTTAAAAAAAAAATCATGTATGAGAGTTTAAATTAATGCCATCTTTTATATGTTGAAATCCCTTATGATATTCCATTTCTGAACTTACATTGAATAAATGTCCTCTTAACATGAAAGTTTACATCAATGAAACTTTCTTTTTTTATGGAGAAGTTTTTGCTATAGGATGTATGCACTTGCCAGAAAGAAAGAGACAGAGAGACAGAAAACCTGAAATCACTCTCCGGGGGAATGGCCACAATGCAATCCCTTCTCCTCCATTCTCCACTGGGGATGTTAGGAACACACGCACATTTTCCCATCGTAAGTTTAAGCCACCGGGTCTGGTACTTGAACCACAGTCAACTACATGAGAGTCTAGCAACATAGCCATTATGCCAACTGCTGGTCCCAACATGACTGAAACTTTAAAGAACAATTATAAATATCTTATTGTAAAACTCTGAAAAGATAATGTTTCAAGCCTTCTAATACTTAGAACTTAAAACAAATTTAACTATAATAAACATCTCTATAGGATCATTTCCAACAGCATACAAACAGAATCTAGAAGCAACTGTTTTAAGATTAAAAAGAAAGAAAACTTCCTGGAATCCTATGTTCTTCATTTATTACCTAGCTTTCTTGTGTCTTTACCATTACAAATTCTCAAAGGAGATTTATATACTTGCCTCCAGTCAGGCTTCCCTCTAATCTACTGAAATTGTTTCATATCAAGAACGCTTGTTCTCATTTTTGTCAATTTTTCAATAGAATCAACAGTTGAGTGTTCTCTTGTTTTGTCTGATGACTACACTATTTTGGTGTGTTTCTAGAAAAGGTCAGCATTGTTAATATTCCTTCACAATGAAATCAAGAAGTTAGAGATGTTTACCTTACTCCTTCTGGATTTATTTCATGCGAACTGTTGACAACATTCACGCCTTGTCGACCATCAGAAGGTGAATCACCTCCAACACTTGTAGAGCCCTACAGCTAGTGGAGCTCCATTTTTCATTTTCATTCTTCTTTGTGTCCCTCACACTCAGAGTAGAATTGCTACTTGCAGAGAAATCCATTAAAACAGCATTTTGTTTCTAATAATTATAACAACGACAACAAAACCCCACAAATCCCAGAAAGAAATAACTATTTTTAAAAAATGCCAACTCTTTCACATCTTAATTTATTTACTAATTTATAAACAATCCCATATGTCAACTACATCAAAGGAAGTATATACTCTCAGCTTCAAAATGAGAAAAAAATGGTACAAACTGACATGAGCTGATTGATGATAAGTTATACCTAAGAACAAAAAGGCTTTATGTTAAAGATGTAACATGTAGAAGAGTTCACAAGTTGAAAATTGGGAAATAAAACTTTCAACTTAGCAAACAAAGAGTGAGCACCATTTTAGACACAGGGAGTGCAGGTGTTTCCGCAAGACCTTGAAAGGATAAAATGCAGGAAAGCTAGTACTGGAGCTGACGGCCACACTACAGGAAAAGGCTGTTCTAGAATAAAGAGTTCAACACCCCCCTACAAGGAAGGACTGTTAAGACATGGATGCAATACAGATTAGTGCCATCATTTTCAGTATTATTTACATATAAAATGATATTTAATTTTGGTAAAGTTTTTAAAATACTGTGAGGGTCATGTAGCATGAGAGAAGACTTTATAGAAACATTGAGGGTTAGTGAGAACTTATTTTTAACATACACAGATGTCACTTTATATAATTCAAAACCTGCAATCTGGTTAGTTGTAATGTTTTATGGGAAAAAAAAAGTGACTAAAACAGTTTTCTTTATGTTGGGCCTAATACCTAATTCTAAATAGAGAATGGTCATTACATTTTTATGCAGTAAACAGCATACATCAGAACATTATATTTCTTTTAAGGGGCATTTTTACTATGGGGGCATGCCCTAGCCATAGAGAGAAAAAGACAGAGGTAGAAATAAACCCCCAGGGGGTCTGGCCATTTCCAAATCTCTTCTCCTCCATTCTCATATCAGGATTTGGGCACACATGCTCAATCATTTGGCATAAATCTAAAGCAGCCATTCTTGACCTTGAAACCCAGTCAGCTCTGTGAAAGTCCAACATAATAATAACCATTACCCCCCCTGCTAGTCCCAAGAACAAGACTATTATAACAACTACATCAATTTAAAAAGACTGAAATTTCCCACTACAGCTTATTACATTAGTAGTTGAGTATAAGCACATAAAAATACCTAAAACTAAATAAATCACAACTAAAAATTATGTATGAAATAATAGTTATGTAAACACTCTAGTTAAGACTAAACATCAAGAAAAGAGAAGAAATTATCCAGACCGAATTCGGGACATACTTCTTTTTGATCTAAACTTTAAACGGTAAAAAGGTTTATAATTTAACAATGCAAAAGAGCTTTTCACTATAAACATGCTTTAGGTAAGGCAACACATAATTTCTTTTTCCTTTTAATTAGCTATTGGGTGCTGGTGCTTGAAGAGGATAGAGGAAGAGAGAGAGAACCCCTGAGGGAATGGCTACACTACAAGCCCTTCTCCATTCTCTTTCTCTTCTCAGGCTCTTGAATACCCATACACATGTGCCCAGTGTGTCTCTCTTGCTGTGAGATCTGGAATTGAACAATATAGTCAACCCAGTGGGATGAAGACACCATAACGACTATGCACCAGATGGCCCAAGGCAACATCTAAACATCTAAGGCATCTGGTCAAAGTCATCTCAAGGTTAGAAATGGACTGACTCACAACCATGGTCATACAACCACAAGAACACATTTTAAATGTTAATTCTTTTATTCATTTTTTTAATAAGGAAAGACAAAGAACAGCCCCAATAAGGTTCTGATTCTAAAATTGAGTTCCACCCTCACCCAATCCCAGACTATGGGCAAGCAAATGCCTGGCACTCAGGAAGGTCTCTGGACACAAACCCAGCACCTTCTCCTGAGGATTGGATTCCCAGAGCATTGAGATTACTGCTGTGCCATCACCCCGCCTCAGTTTTACATGTACTCAGTCAGTGACCACTAGCCTTACTTATCTGTTGTCCACATCAGTGACTTTATTTGGAAAGACAGTCTATCTGAGACAAACACACTGGATATACATGTATTCCACTGTCAGCCAGTGGGTAACACACACTGTATAACCAGACCACAACCAAAGATGTCAACCCACTTGTAGCTCTGGAGGACTGCTAGTCTTGAATCTCCACTCTGGCCAGAACTCTATATAACATAAGCAGGCTGCTCAGTTAGAAGTGACTGTGCCTGAAGTCAGGCACTTGTTACCATGCAAGAAAGAAAGAAATTCCAATGTTCTCTTTTATTTCAATTATGGAAAATTTCATAATCCTTGGATATCAACTTTTTTCAGTCCATTAATTCACTACACCCTTATTTTTCTTATTAAAATACCAACGAAGGTTGTGTTTTCTCTGATTCATTGCACCATAAATACCAATGGAAAAAAACATGGCGAGCAAGTAACAAATTCTTAATATAGAGAATATAACCTATTACAAAGAACCAAGAGGCCAGCAGGTGGTGTGGTGGTTAAGGCATT
>NW_006204532.1:0-3232 GCF_000334495.1 Tupaia belangeri chinensis | reverse complement strand
TCTAAATAACTATTGGGGAGTTAGAACCGATATTTTAGAAAATCTCTGGATATTATAGCTAGTCACAATGATATTGTCAAAGGTACTGTAAAACAGAGACTCAAGAGGACCCAATTTTATTCAATATAGGGGACAGCAGGTGATAGGGAGGTTAAGACTGAATTGGCCCAAGGCAGAGTATGCAGGTCAAGTCCCTGCCCTGGCTCCTTGAAAAACATGTTGCAAACGTGTTTGTGCATGCCAACAACCCTGAGAAGAGTATGTAGATGATGAAACTGTGGCATGGACATCACCCCCAAAGGATATTTTCTTACATCTACCCCTCACATTCCATTCTCTCTGGAGAGTACACATCTTGTAAAGGGGAAAAATCAAACTAAATAAAGTTCCTTTTTTTCCTTTTCAGTTCATTTATTATCATCATGGTTATTTGATTCTAATTTGATGAGAGAGAGAAGAGAGAAAGAGAGAAAATGAGAGAGAGAGAAAGAGAAAACTGCCATGTCCAGGATTTGAACCAAGTTGGCCATATGTTGGTTCATTGCCTTTTAACCACCACGCAACATGCTGGCTCATAAACTTAAAAAAACAATACTATTCAGCTTGGTTTGTGTGTGTATTGTGTAAGTTTATAATGCCATATTTGAAAAATCTATGTATGAAAATTTAACTTTATGTCATCCTTTACATGTTGAAATACATTGTAATATTTCATTTCTGAACCAATTTTAAATGACAGGCCTCTCATCATAAAAGTTTATATGAGTGCAAATTTTAAGAAAAATTATGAATATTTTACTGTAAAAATATAAAAGAATAATGTATCATGACTTCTAATACTAATACCTTAAAACAAATTTAAATATAACAAACAAATCTATAGGATCATTTCCAACAGCATACAAAAATAACCTAGAATCATCTGTTTTAAGATTGAAAAAAGAAAACATCCTGCAATCCCACGTTCTTCATTTATTGCCTAGTTCTCCCTTATCTTTACTATTAAAGATTCTCAGAGGAGATTTCTACACTTACCTGATTATCAGGCTTTCCTAGAAACTACTGAAACTCCTCATTATCAAGGACACTTGTTCTCATTTGTGTCAACTTTTCCATAGAATCGACAGTTGAGAGTTCTTGTTTCACCCGATGACTACACTATTCTGCTGTGTTTCGAGAAAAAGTAACCAGTGCTAATTTTTGTCACAGGAAAATGAAAAAGTTGTAGCTGTTTACCTGACTCCTTCCAGATTTATTTTATGAGAACTGTTGACAACATTCACACCTGGTCGACCATCAGAAGGTGAATCAATCTTCAATGCTCGTTTAAATCTGCATTTCATCGAGGCCCATTTCTCATTTTTATTCTTTGTGTCCTTCACACGTGAGTAGAATTGCTACTTGCAAAGAAATCCATTAAAACAGCATTTGGTTTCAAATAATTATACAGAAAATAAAAACAGAACATATCAAAAACATCTAGTTCTTAAAAAGAAATTCGACCCTCTCTCATCATAATTTATTTACTCATTTAAATATGATTCTGATATGTCAACTACATCCAAGAAAGTGTATGCTCTCACCTTGAAAATGAGGATAAATAGCACAAGTTGACACATGAGCTAATGTATGAAAAGTTGTACCTAAGCACAAAGAAGTCTTTATATTAAAGAGGTAAATATAGAAGAAGAGCTCTTAAGCCAAAAAGCTGGAATATCCTTTCTACTTAGCAAACAAAGTGTGAGCACAAAGTTTAGACACAGAGAGTGCAGGTGTTTTTATAAGAACTTGAAAGTAAAGTATAAAAGGCAAAAAGCTAGTACTGGAGATGAACTGTCTCTGTCTGTCTGGCAAGCACATGTGACCTATAGCAAAAACCTCTCCAAAAAAAAGGAAAAAAAAAAAAGACTGAGGTTCTCACCCCCTTCCAGGAATGGCTGTTAAGTCTTGTTATGAGATTAGTGCTATGCCTGTTGGTATTATTTACACATGTAACAATATTTAATTTTAATTACTTTCTAACATACTGTAAAGGATGTATACCATGATAGAAATAACTATGGAAAAAAAGTGTTTGGGGGACATTATTGTCAAAATACCCAGCCGTCACTTTATATAGTTTAATATCCAGAGTCTGGTAGTTACAATTTTGTTTAAAAATAAAGTTGATGGAGACCCGCAAATGGTGAATGAGTACGTCGCGGGACTCCTATGCAGTTGACTGTCTTTCAAGTCCCAGACCTGGCAGCTTAAAAATAAATAAATAAATAAATAAATAAATAATTTGGAAATGTTTATTTATATTTAGCGTAGAACCTAATTCTAATATGAATAAAAAATTATCATTACTTTTTTATGCCATAAACAGCATACGTAAGAGCTTCATATTTCCTTTAAGGAAATTTTTACTATTGGGCATGCATGCTAGACAAAGTGAGACAGAGACAGAAAGTGAGAAATAAGCCCCCAAGTGGGTTGGCCAGTGCACAATCTATTTTCCTCCATGCTTATCTCAGTATTTTGGGCACACATGCTCAAGCATTTGGGGTGAATATAAAGTGGCTGTTTTCGGACTTGAATGTCAGTTGGCTATGTGCAAGTCCAAAACTGAAACCATTATAACACCTGCAGGTGCTGAGAACAACACTATTGAATGCCTACATAAATTTAAAATGAAGATTGAAATTCCCCACTAGAGATTATTACATTAGGAGTTGAGTATAGGCTCAAAAAGCACCAAAAACAAAAAAGAAAACTAACAATGATCTATGAAATACAAATTATGTAAATAACTTAAGACTAAACATTAAAAAAAGAAATTATCCAGACAGAAATAATTATACAATTCCGTTTTACCTAAAAATATAAACTGCAAACTATAATTCTACAATTTAAGAGTACAAAACAGCTTTTGACTTCAAGCATATTAGAGGGAAGGCAACATTATTATTATTATCATTATTAATATTATTTTGCCTTTGAATAAGCTATTGGGTGTTGGTACTTGGAAGAAGAGCCAGGAGGTGGTGTGGCGATTAAGGTGCTGGATTCCCATATGGTCAACAATGGTTCAAGTCCTAGACCTGGTGGCTTTCTTTCTCACTTTCTCTCTCTCTCTCTCTCTCTCTCTTTCAGGTCAAACTAACAAGTAATCATAAATAAATAAAATAATATTTTTTTAAAAATCACAACTCTTTTCCGTCTAAATTAATTTCCTAATTTAAAAACAATT
>NW_006204531.1:5095-7062 GCF_000334495.1 Tupaia belangeri chinensis | reverse complement strand
CTACAAAGATGTGTAGTGATTATATGAAAATCACCAGTCACAACAAGTATTTAAAGAGAATAAATCTATATTAACAATCTAAAATATATGATACATTTTTATTAGCTGTACTACAAAGATGTGTAGTGATTATATGAAAATCACCAGTCACAACAAGTATTTAAAGAGAATAAATCTATATTAACAATCTAAAATATATGATACATTTTTATTAGCTGTAGTCAGCATTCAGTGCAATAGATACCCAAGTCTTTTTTCTCTAGTTTAACTGCAACTTTGTATTCTGACCAACCTCTTCCTTCCCACATTCCTCCTCTATCCCCTTTTCTCTTGATACCAATCTCTGTAGTCTCTGTTTCAATGATTGAAACTTCACATTTTACCCCTCAAATATACGCAATTATTGTCTATTAAAATTTATTTAAAAACAAAGAACACAGAAACAAGCACTCAAGAATTTTAGGACATTTTCAAGCGGTTCCTTGAAAAGATGTAATTATGTATATAATTCAGATATTAAAAAGATAAAGATAAAAAGAAAAAGAAAGATAAAAAGAGATCACAGAAGAGACTTGTTTATAGTAATAATAGTGATAATTTTCTAAAAAAAAAGATGAACACAAAACCATACTACCAAGCAGCTGAGATAAATCTATAGAATGGGAGGAAAACTTGTAAATTATGCCCTAGTTAAAAAGATGTTGATTACTAGAATATATAGAAAATTCAAGCAACTCAACTGCAGAATAAGAAATGATCTAATTAAAAAATGGGCCAAGGAGCTGAATAGGCAACTCTCTATGGAAGACAAATGAATGACCTAAAAGTATATGAAAAAATGTTCAGTGTCTCTGATCATAAAGGGAATGCAAATTGAAACCACAATGAGATTTCCCTTAACACTAGTCAGAATGGTTGTAAAGAAAACAAATAAACAAACAAAAACAAAAAACTAAGACTGGCAAGTGCTGAGAGCTGTGGTGACAAGGGAACCCTCTTGCACTGCTGGTGGGAATGAAAATTAGAAGAGCGACTGTGGAGAAAAATATGAAGGTTCCTTAGAAACTTCCAAATAATACTGCCATAAAATGGAGTATCTTCTGCCTTTGGCACTTACTGAATGGACAGGAAAACACTCTGTTGGAAATAAACTTACACATCCATATTTACTGCAGCCTCATTCACAACTTCTAAGATATGGAATCAACCTAAATGTCCCAAATGGATGACCGCAGTGAAAAACTGTGGCACATATACACTATGGAATATTACGTAGACGTAAAGAACAAGATTCTGCCATTCAATACAAAAATGGATGAATCTAGACAGCTTAATGCTAAGAGAAATAAACCAGAACTAGACTCTGAAAGACACACACAATATATCCCTGGTCAATATATACCGCATGTCTGCACTCTATAGAAGAAATGGAAATATACAAAGACATAATAGTAGGGAGAGCAAATTTACATACCAGACATTGTGGGAAGGGCATGGATAGTGGAAGGTGGGTGAGAGGGACTCACAAGAAAACACTTAACATGAGAACATGCAGTTCTTTATTGAACATAATGTATACGGTGGGTCTTTGACTTTATCACCACATACTGCATACGTGCTTTGTGAAACATATATGCCATAGAGATGTATGACTACTAAATGTAAAAATAAATAAATAAATAAAATAAGCAACAACAAAAAACAAAGTCCAACAATGAAACAAAGAAAAAAACAAAAAAGTAACTGTAAACACATATTAAAAAATGATAAATGATCATTAAATAAGTTAGGTTTTAAAACCAAATGTCAAAATTTTTTTTTCAAAATAAAATTATGTAAGACATCCCATCAGGAAGCATCAAGGCAGAGGTGAGGGAATATAGATATCTAGAGGGCTGAAGCACAGCAACAATCCAGAATTCTATCAGAAAAGGTTCTCCTCAGCAGGAAGGTGAGGGAAGCGGGAG
>NW_006204531.1:3171-3995 GCF_000334495.1 Tupaia belangeri chinensis | reverse complement strand
CCCGTTCCACAGGCTGATTAGGGCCACGTGGTGTGGACAAAGGACGCTTCGTCACCTGCGGATGGACGTTTGGGACAGCCGCACCTCTTGACTAAGGAGAATAGCAATGTGAGGTTCACTGTGCAGAACTGTCCCTGAAGGTCTCTGCTTTCGGTTCTTTGGCGTGTAGACCCAGGGCAGGGGTTGCTGGGCCCTGGGGTGATCTGTGTTCTCGACGCCCCATCTCTCTGTGAGCTTCTCTGCCGTCAGGATCCCGGTGGTGCAGGTGTGCTGTTTTACCCAGGTTTAATCTGGCCTCCTTCGTTTCTGAGTGGCCAGTGTTTTGTACGCGGGGATGCACGTCCTGTGTGGGGTCACACATCTAGTTACATCCCCGCAGCTCGCCCGGTCCTTCATTTCCCGGAAGTGCTCCCTCACATACCAGCCTTGCTTTTCTTGGATGAAACATAATTCTCCACCTAGTTTTCAAGGTCTGTGTTTCTCGGTCACATCCATGAGTCCCTGGTCAGGCCCAGGCGGTGCACACGGAGGTCCCCTGACCTTTGTGTCCCCCACGATGACAGGCCTGATTACTGCACGATCTCCAGTCACTATACACATTAAAAAATTGTAGTAACAGAGGGAAAACCTAATCATGTCACATGGAAAACTGCCTTTCCTCTTACAGCCCCTGGGTCAAGAGTCGTGTTCCCAGAGCGCCCCCAGGTGGTACTGTCCCTGCAGGGGTTTTGTGCAAGGGCTGCCCTGAAGTCCCCTCACTGTGTCTCTGGTGCAGAAATAGGTGGCCATGTCCTTGGGGGTCAGGCTGCGCAGACTCAGATAAC
>NW_006204531.1:0-1933 GCF_000334495.1 Tupaia belangeri chinensis | reverse complement strand
GTAGGAGACTGACCCCACAGGAGGAGTGAGGTCACTCTTCACAGATGGAAAGTCAGGAAGGAGAACAGGATGACCAGCCGAGATGTTCTGTGGGTTTCCAGTGGACAGGCAACATGAGAGACCATGGGGTAACAGTAATAATAATTGGGGCCAGCAGGTGTGGGGAGGGTAAGGCAGCTGGATCCCACAGGGCTGGCTACATGGGTTGGGTCCTGGACCTGTTGGTTCAAAATACATGTCGGGCTCACGAGCATGTGTGCCTAGAATCCCAGAGGAGAAAGAAGAAGGGATTTCAGCCTGGTCACCCCCTGGTGGCCTTGGGGAAACAGAGGCTATGTCCCCTTTGGGAGGGCAGTTTGTCTGTCTATGAGACCCAGGGTGGGGACAGAGTGGACAAACAGTGAACATAAATGACATCTGAGAGGATGAGGGTGACACGCTGAATTGTCCCAGGGAACCAAGGATCCCAGGGGGGCAGACCCAGAGCCAGGCTGCTCGTCCCCACACGGGGCACAAACTCTGGTCTGAGAGAAGAGGCCCAGGGCAGGGTGGGGGACTGCTGCGTGGGGATCCCTCCCCAGTACTGTGAGCTCAGGACTCCACAGCAGGGTGCAACCTGGGGCTCAGCACCACAGGGGGCTGCCCCTTGGTCTCCCTGCTGGGCCTAAGGCTCAGGCGGGGCTCCTCCAGGTGCTGTCCAGGCCTCCATTTCTGGCCTGCCGATTCCTGCCTTCCTGATGTGGTTCCTGAGCACCGTCTCTCTACCAGAGGGAGAATATGGGAGACTCTTCCTGTAGGACGGCAGGTGATCTTCATTGGGGTCTCATCCCACTTCCACACTTAACCTTCATCATCTCCTTAAAGATCTACCTCGAAATTCTGCATCATTTGGGTTTTGGGCTTGGAAATGCAGCTGTGGAGGGGGACCATTTACTTGTGTAGATATGAGACCCCTGGGGACACTTTACATATCCTGAGGAAAAGGATCAGACAGGAACTTGCTGAGGAAGCGTCCTCACCACACCTGGGCTGTGCAGAGAGGTCCCCCGTCCTTCTGACCAAGAGGATGAGGAATTGGAGCTACAAAGAGCAAAGAGCTGGAGCCAGGAGGGGAGAGAGGGCAGGGACCAGAGGGAGCTCCTCCCAGCCCTTCCCTGCTGGATCTCCAGCTGGGTCATGTGCGCCCCCTGGTGGCTGTGAGTGTGTGGGAGGTGTGTGCATGGGCTGCTCTGCTGTCCCCACTGTGTCCCTCCTGCTACAGTACAGGGCCTGTCCTCGGGCCTCAGGGGCTCATGTCCAGAGACAGCGTGTTCTTGGTGTTGTCTCTGGACGTGGTGAACCAGCCCTTCATGAAGTTGGCATAGTATGTACTACCACCAGGATGGATTTGTCCTACCCACTCCAGCCCCTTCCCTGGAGCCTGGCGGACCCAGTCCTTCCAGGAGTCAGTGAAGGCGAACCTAGAGAAGGCAAAGGACAGTCTCAGGGACCCCTATGGACTGCACCGAGGCTCCCCCAGACTCCACCATCTTCAGCTCACACTGGACCCCTGCAGCACAGAGACCCCTGGTCAGGAGCTGTCACCCCCCCATGGCGCCTCACACTCCACCCACTCGTACACTTGGGTGTCCAGCTCTCCCTGAATCACCTCTGAGGACAGCCACAAGGAGGACCCAGCTCAGCCCCCACCCCATGGGGAGTCATCTGTGCTCAGGGCTGATCCTGACCAGGAGCCCTGGGGATGCAGGCTGAGCTCCTCCCCCAGAGCTGCAGGGTCAGGGCTGGGCTGGTTTTCCTTAGCAGAGAGAGGGGCCTGTTTGCATGGACCCCCACAGAGTGCACTCCAGGGCGGGAACCTCAGGGAGGGCAGGGTCTGGACAGGTGAGAGTCCTGAAGGGATGAGCAGTGCCAATGACAGCCTTCAAGAACACGT
>NW_006204530.1:59655-60721 GCF_000334495.1 Tupaia belangeri chinensis | reverse complement strand
GTTCACAGGTCAGGACAGAGGTGGTGTCTTACATACAGTCCTCTCATGTCTGGTTCAATCCAGAGCAGCGACTGCACTGTGGACTCACTTCCTGGCTGTGATGTCAGGCTCTTCCTACTTCATTTTTTAAAATATTTTTTATTTCTTTATTTTTTCTAATCATTTATTTAGTTTTACATTTTCCCACATTTACTTTACATTTCCAAATTTTTTTTCTCAAGCTCTATTGTTCTTGACAGTTAATAAAGAACTTTTACAACAATGTAGGGTGACCTCTGTCCTCTCTTTCTCTTTGTCTGTCTGTTTCACATTCTCTCTCACTCTTTAAATTCTTTATTTGATTTTTTAAAAGTTTGTAAACCATTTCTCCACAACTCAGGCCTTATCTTTCTCTTGCTAATTTCTTGCATCCGATCTTCTCTTTTTTGGTTGTCTTTGTCTAGGTGTTTTTTTTTTTTTTTAATTTTCCTTTTTTTTAACCTTACTTTTTTACTCTGCTCTTCCTTTAGTCTCCATTCACTGAGTGTCTAGATAGGCCTAGGTGCACAGTAGCAAAACGTTTGAATACTTTCCAAGTCATTGAAATTCTCAATGCTTATTAAACTTCCTGCTTTAAGGAAGAAACTTATTTTACAAATCTGAGCTCATAATCTCTGTGGGATACCACATTTCGAAGCACAGTAGTGGGAAGATTTTTTTCTCAGAATGACCAGGAACCACCACAGCGGCATAAGAAATATGAGAAACTAAGAAAATATCTCTCTCCAAAGGGAAAAGAAAATCCTTCATCATCCATAGACAGTACAGTAGAACTTGTGGAAATGTCAGATAGAGATTTCAGAATATTCATAATGACAAAACTAAGTAAGATGCAAGAGCTGAGGGACCAGCTGTTAGCATAATAGCTACGTTGCTGGACTCCCACGTAGTCGACCGCGGTTCGAGTCCTGGACCCGGTGGCTTAAACTCACGCCAAGCACATGTGCATGCATGTCCAAGATCCCAAGAGGAGAATGAAGGAAAAGGGATTGTGGCGTGGCCATCCCCCCTGGGGGGTGGTTTCTTG
>NW_006204530.1:45803-59346 GCF_000334495.1 Tupaia belangeri chinensis | reverse complement strand
ACAACCTAACTAGGAAAAAAAAAAAAAAAAAAAAATACAAAAAAAATCCTGAGAAAATAACACACAAAAAAAGAGAAGACTATACGAGAAATACTAGATACCACTAAGTGCCAAAGTCTAGGAGAGGCCACTCATTGACTTCTAATGTAAAAGAAGAAACATTCTTCCCCTCCTCATATATAAGCAGATATGTTGCTACCCTGCTAGGGAGGCTGGCAGGCACCGAAGCCTATAGCATATTGCATCATTCTTTACAGCTCCTAACGTGCAATCATGCCTCAAGACGTAGGTAAAAGCATCTTTATTCTGTCCTAAGACAAAATACTAAAATTGGCAAGAGAGAAACGTCAGGTTACTTATAGATGTTATCCTATCAGGCTCTGACCTCAGACCTCTCGCCAGAAACAATGCGAGCAAAGAAAGAGTGGGAAAATATATTCAAAGTATTAAGTGAACAACAGTTTCGATCAAGAATAGTACACCTATCAAGTTTATCCTTCATACAGAAAGAAAGGATACAAACATTCCCAGATAAACAAGAACTAAAAGAAATACCAGACCCACTCTTCAAGCAATTCTGAAAGGAGTGTTCTACCAGGAAAACTAAAGACACACATACAGAAATAAGAGAACAAAAAGTAACCAAGAAAATGATCAACTTAATGCTAGGCACAAGAAATATCATTGAATGTTATCTTCCAGGATTTAAACGAAAAGATTGGACCACAGTGATACTGCAGAGTCAATGGAGAGAGACTGAACATAAGACTGAACTGAAGGAATAGAATGTTATGATGTTTGAGTAAAACATTACTGATTTTTTTAAACTATGCTTTGTTTTTCCAGTTAAAGGATTTTGCTTTCTTTTGAACTGTTGATGGTTTCAGCAACTTGTTAAAATACTTTTTCTTTTGGTTTGTTTATTTCTTTAAATGGAAACATAAACTTTTCTTTTTTCCTGACCTCTCTAGAATTGGAAAATATTTGGGAGTATTCTTATTTTGTGGCAGAATGGTTATTTGCATAAGTTCAATAACTCCTGTTACATTGAATCAGAAACTGGAAATATTCATTACTGGACAGGGCTTTGACTGGACTGTCATATCTGAAAATTAACCAGAAAACTATGGGACTAAGGTAGATCTTAAGCCAACAGAAGCTGTTGGAAAGATGGCCTGGCACTGTAAACATTTCTGCCTGGCAGAGAGGATTGGAGAAGCTGTATGAAAGAATTTGTACCTTAAAAAAACCTTGACTTTTCGAGTCCAGCATTTTAGTCAGTAGAGATTGCAAAAAAGCAGCCACAACCAGAGGGTTATTTTGAGGAAGATTTTGAAGGAAGAAATAGAGACTGATCTTTGCTAGCAGGTGGTATATCACAGAATATTTGGTAGGCAGGGCTGAATTGAAAAACTTTATGTGTGACTTGTGTGCTATGCACTTGTTTTCTCTTTTTTTTTCATTTTTTTAAATTACATTTGGACCTTTTGGAAACATATACCATCAGACACACCACTATTCAGTAAATATCTATTCTAGTATTTGGGAAGCATATGTGTCACAAACTATCTTGCTTCTAGTTTCCAAGACTTTACTAAGAGTTTATCCAAAAGGTAGGCTCTGATCTATAAGCCCCTGAGCCTTGAGGTTTTAAATGTTTTGTTTACTGCAAACAATTCCAAGTAGATGAACTTATTAAGTCCCAGCTGTTTTTCTTCTGGAATGGGCTAACCATTTTTTTTTTTTAGAGGTTTTCGCTATAGAGCACGTGCACTCGCCAGACAGACAGACAGAGATATAGGGCGCATGCGCTCGCCAGACAGACAGAGAGAGACATAGAGACAGAAAGTGAGAAATCACCCCCCAGAGGGGATGGTCACGCTGCAATCCCTTCTCCTCCATTCTCCTCTTGGGATCTTGGGCACGCACGCATACGTGCCCAGCATGAGTTTCAAGCCACCAGGTCCAGGACGCGAACCACGGTCGAGCACGTGGGAGTCCAGCGACACAGCCATTAGGCTAACTGCTGGTTCCTTTTTTTTTCTTTTTGAGAGGTTTTTGCTATAGGGCGCGTGTGATCGCCAGACAGACAGAAACAGAGACAGAAAGTGAGAAATCACCCCCCAGGGGTGATGGCCATGCTGCAATCCCTTCTCCTTTATTCTCCTCTCGGATCTTGGGCACACACGCACACGCGCCTGGTGTGAATTTAAGCCACTGGGTCCGGGACTCAAACTGTGGTTGATTACATGGGAGTCCAGCAACATAGCCATTACACTAATTGCTGGTCCCCTGATATTACTATTTAAAAAAAAAAAAAAAAAACATTTTCTCCATCACTGCACTCCCACATGGCTGAACGTGGTTTGAGTCCCAAAGCCGGTGGCTTAAAAATCATGCTGTGCATTTGTGCTTACATTTTCCCAGGCGGAAAATGGAGGAGAAAGGATTGCAGTGTGATCATCACCCTGGGAATGATTTCTCACTTTCCCTCTCCTGCATCTGTTTTTTCTCTCTTTAGCAACTGCACGCATCCTAATGCAAAAACCTTTAAAAAAATCAAGTAACTTTGATAAAATTGTTTAAATTTAGGAAAGAAGATTGTAGATAAAAAATAAGCAACCAAAAGTGACTCAAATCATTTGTTACTAGCAAATGAGCATTAAAATAGTTAAATATCTCTACAGACCTGATACAAAGGCTAAAAATCATCTCCATGATGATAATAATATGAAAAATACCAAAGTTTTTTGTGCATGGTAACTCCCTTAACAGCAGTTAAGGTATTATTTGGGATAAAATAGGGGCCAAAATATGACATTGAAATTATTGGGGCTGGCAGGTGGCATGGCAGTTAGGGGCGCTGGACTCTCACATGGCCAACCATGGTTCAAGTCCTGGACCTGGTGGCTTGCTTTCTCACTTTTTCTCTCTCACTCACTCTACCCCTCTCTGGTCAAATTAAAATAAATAAGTAAATTTAAATAATTATTTTTTTAAAAAAAGAAATTATAATAATTAAAAATGTACACTCAGTTGGACCAGCAAGTGACATGGAGGTTAAGGCACTGGATCCCATTTGACCAACTGTGCAGTTCGAGATGAACAGCTTGAAAATTATACTGGGCCTGTGTACATGTGTGTCCAAAATCCTGAAAGGAGAATGGAGGAGAGGGGATTGTATCATGGCCATCACCTCTGGAGACTGATTTCTCACTTTCTCTCTCTCTTCTGTCTCTGGCAGCTGAATTAGCCCTATACCAAAAAAAAAAAAAATGTACATTCAGCTAGCAACTGTTCAGCTTTGGTTGACTGCACTGACATATCTATGCCCTGATTACTAAAGAAAAAACTTTGAGGAGAATAGTGGCATGTATTTCACCCAGTATCCTCACAGAATTGAACCAAAGTGCAGCTTCTAGAATTACTGAACTGAGAATGTATAAAAAGAGAGCATTTTTAAAGCATATTTAATATTACTGCAAAATTAAAATAAACCAACACCATTCTCCACACATTTTAAGGCTCTGGCATATTTAAATTTGAAATTAAGTGCAAGTTTAAAAAAATCTTATAAAGGTCCTAAAAACTTTTTTGTTAAATGTTTGCCATAGGGCACATGTGCTCACCTGAGAGAGACAGAGACAGAGAAAGTGAGAAATCACCCTCCAGGGGTAATGGCCACACTGCAATACCTTCTTCTCAATTCTCTTTTCAGGATTTTGAGCACATCTGCCCAGCATGATTCTCAAGGCACTACTAAATACACATTTTTAAAATCCTTTCACATGGGCCAGCAGGTGCTATGTGGGTTAAGGTGGTTGGATCCCATATGGCTGACTGCACAGTAGACGTTCCATGAAAAACACACCAAGTCTGTGTGCGTGTGTGTCCAAAATCCCAACAGGAAAATGGAGAAGGGACTGTTACATGGTTATCCCCTTTGGGGAACGCTTTTTCGCCTCTCTCTCTGGCAAACACATGTGCCCTATAATAAGTTAATAATAGTAAAATAAAAATTAAAAATTACTTTTATTTTACAAGAAATGTATGAATTTCCCTTTGGAGTTGAACATCAGGATGCATGACTATCAAAGGAGTTGGAAACAAAATGAAAACAAAGACAAAACAAAACATAAAACCTGTGAGTATCATTCTGCAGTTTCCGGAGTTACATGTGTTTGTCCCAGTGGTAAGAGTGTCTTTTCAAGGTAGTGCATTCTCAGAATTCATTGTCTGAAGTTTAGTTTCAATTGCTGGTAGGAAGACATAGTGTCCTTCCACAGGAACTGGGGCTGGTGGCTGGGGACCCTGGCAGGCAGGACCTGGCAAGGCAGTTCTGGGACCACACCCAGAGAGGCCCAGCTGCTAGGCCTGCATCAGTGAGTATAGCTCCCATGGCCCAGCCCTGGGAGTGTGGGGAGGACCCAGCTGTGCCTACAGCAGCCTGAGGCAGACCCACAGCATTCCCTGCTGCCCACTGCACAGATGGAATCCTGGCAGTGGCTCAGACTAAAAACCAGGTCATCGTCAGTCCAGGGACACCCACAGGCCATGCCCCTGCCCTGCCCTGCCCTGCCCTGAGGTCACTGATGCTCATAAACAACCTTTTCCAGGGAGGTCTTTTGGGCTATCCTAGAGAAGGAGATTTGGGAAATATGATGACTATCCTCCGTGAGTAGGCTGCAGGGAGGTGAGAACAGAGGTATGAGACCTGACCAGTTCTTTCCTCAGGGACTCGAGATCCGGGTGTCAGTGGAGAGTTTGCTCCTCCTTGTGACAATGTGCTTCAGAGTTTGTAGAAGGTGAGTAGAGGGAGCAGGTCCTCAGAGAAGAGCACGCAGTGCAGATGGGAAGGCAGGTCATGCAAGAGACCATCCCTGTGTGCAATGGCTTTGCAGGGTGACAGGACACTTGGAGGCTGATTATCTGATAGTGAAGAGGCTGAAATAGATGCTTATGGCATTTGTAAAATGTCAGTTACAACCAGCTCCATATGTTTGAATGTTTAATGTAATTTTTGATGTTCCCACATGACTAACTGTGCAATTCAAGTTCTAGACACAGTGGCTTAAAAACACATCAGGCACATGTGTATGTGTGCACAAAATCCAAAAGGAATAATGGAGAAAAGGGAATTGTAGCATAATCACACCCCTGAGGAGTGATTTCTCACTTCCCCTCTCTCTCCCACCCTCTGTCTCTCTCTGACAAGTGCATCTACCTTACAGTATATTAAAAAATATTAAGTCCATGAGAAAGAGATATACTTTTTCCTGCTTCTATGTTCATTTTTCACTTTATATATTTTTCTGATACACTTATTTTTCAATGTGTATTTATTTTAACAAGAGAGACTGATTTTGAAAGGATCTTGTCATGTCACAATCCTCCTGCTCCAGCTTCTCACCTAGCTAGGACCATAGGTGTGCCCTGCCTTGTCCACCTTGTTTAGGTTGGGCCAGGAATTGAACCCAGGCCTCATAGATGGCTTTAGTCTCTTAGCAGAAATGTCTCAGCAGTTGAGCCTCTATGTTCACCTATACATTTCACATCACAGCTGTATCATATCACTGTCATATCTAACTTCTTGTGTGGTAATTCAATATTGAATGACATAAATCCACAATCCTGTATGTATTAACTTATATTTATGTGTTAACTTTTGTCACTCCTTGGCAACTGCAGAAATATTTTTGCACTTGTGTTACATTACACATTAGTATAAAAGATAAATACCACAAAAGTCTGAGCTCAGACTTATGGATCTGAGCCCCTCCTCTGACATCACAGAGAACAAGATTCCTGAGCCCACAGAAGATACAGGAAGCCTCACTGCAGGATATGGAGATATCAGGAACACAGGGGGAGGCTGAGCCAGGGGCTTGTGTCTCACTTCCCCACCAGCACCTGTCACTGTGGAAATGGTTGCTGTGCCACAGAGCACAGAAATACTCAGCCTTGTCCTTGGGCAGGGCCCCTGTGATGGTGAGGCAGCCTGGTCACCAAGTAGGGAGCCTGAGAATTAGACAGAGACTCCTGGTGCCCAATTGCTGGTGCTACCTATTAGACCCCGGGGTACCTGGTACGGCACCTGTTGGACTCATGCTGCACAGTTGTTGGTGGTGACGGCCCCAGTACTGGAGCCATGGGTGAACGTGACTGTGCCCCCAGGAGTCATGAACAGTGAAGGTTCCTGAGTCACCACAGCCTGGAAAATGACTCCTAAGAACAGGTGAGAAACTAAATGGTCAAGAAAGGAGACAGGATCATGAAGGGTCAGTGTCACCTCCCTTCCCTCAGCCCAGGCAGAGCCCCTGCTCAGTGAGCCAGGGGTGTGAGCAGAAGAGCCCAGGCCATGGGCCAGACTGCCCAGGACTGAGCTTTACAGGAGTGCTGAGCACAGAGTCAGCCCTGCAGCTGCCATTATAACCCCCACAGCCTGAAGGGCAGAGCTTTCATGCAATGAGCTTCCCTCCCAAGAGAACATATCTGGCCAAGTCAGAGCTACCAAGTTGTTACACTTCAGTGACAGGTGTTCATGGTGCCATTTCTAGCTCCTCCATTCCCAGGACCTGACCCACACTGCCCTCTAGTGTCTGTTAGAAAATCATCGTTGGAAGGATGTTGTCCTCTGGTCCTTCCTTTTCCCCTCCCCTCCTCAGGTCTGGCAATGTTAGTGCTTGGAAGATCCCAGACCAGAAGCTTTAAGAAAGAATTTGGGAAAGGGAAGGTCAAGTGTGTAGTCAAGCAAAAAAGAGAAAAGAAACAAACAAACTCCTTATTAAACGTGTCATAATAGACTAACACATGTGTTTTTCCTGGTCTGCTCACTCAAATTCGTGTTTAGAATAAACCACGTTTCAATTATTTCCATAGAGTTTGGTCATTTCTATCCTCAGTACATTGATATTGATTTGGTTAGAAGTGAGGTACAGACACTAGAGTTTTTTCATAGCCCTCTAGTGTCTGTTGTTAGAATATCACCACTGGAAGGATGTCCTCGGGTCCTCCCAGTCTGCCTCCCCTTCCCTCCTCAGGGCAATGTTAGTTCTATAACCAAATCAAACTAGTGCTTGGAAGATCCCAGACCAGAAGCTTTAAGAAATAATTTGGGAAAGGGAGGCTTCTGTGTGTAGCCCATATTTTAAAAGAAGAAGGAAAGAAAGAAAGAAAAAGAAAAGAAACAAAAGAACTCTTTATTAAATGTGTTATAATAGACTAACACGTGTTTCTCCTTGTCTGCTCACTTAAATTTGTGTTTAGAATAAACTATGTTTCAGTTATTTCCACAGAGCTTGGCTATTTCTATCATGAGTACTTTGATATTGATTTGGTTAGAAGTGAGGCACAGACACTAGAGTTTTTAGTGTATTTCCAGAAGAGAAGGCTGCTCATGATGGTTTGGATAATAGCTTGTCCCCCTAAGTTCTTGTTTGGGAATGCAGTACTGGAATGTGGAGAAGCCTGTGAGTGCTAACTCTGAGTGCTAACTGGATCCCAGTGGTTCCATCATGGAGCCACCACTCTCATGAATACATCAACAAGGTCTGATGAGACCCGGTGAGTGTGAGCTCTCCTGAGAAAGGGCTTTTTCTTGTGAGAGCTGCTATTTATAAACGAGAGCTACCCACAGCTTGTGCACTTCCCTGAGATTCTCTGTGCTCATGTTGGCCATGCTGTAGCCCTGCCTGATGCCAGGTCTATGCCCTCAAACTTTGCAGCCACCAGGATTGTGAGTCAATAAGCCTATCTTTTATTTTTTTAAATATCATGCAGTTTCAAGCATTTTTGTTAGTGATGCAAAAATGGACTGAGACTCTAGTGGAACAGAAAATGCCTCATATTGTGTATTTTACAATCTCTGATAGTGTAACAAGAAGATTAGCTCCTGAAAACATCCTCAGTTAGGATCAGAGGAACCATCTGAAAACCACCTGTGGATGTGTCTACCTATGAGGCTCTTCCTGAATTTGCTGTGTCCACACATGACCCCATCATAGCAGGCTGAAAGCTTAGGGTTGATTGTGGAACAGATTCTGTTGGTGGTTCTCTCTTTCTGGTAATGGCATGTGCCCTCTAGCAATAAAAAAACAAAACAAAACAAAACAACAACAAAAAAACCCCAAAACTTCAAATAAGACTTCCATCTACATAATTAAACATATTGCCATCAGTTGAAAACCTGGCTGCCTCATTTCCCATCTGCACACATCAACATGCACTCCTATTTACATAATGCAGTCTGGCTCTGCGTGCTTTTTCATGACTGGCTTTCCCACAGAAAAAGTGCTTAGCCACTGCTTATCAGGAAGTACAGGTATCCTCAGTCTCACTAATAGTTACCCCAGAATTTAACAGGGTGTTTTCCCATAATTAGTCATTTTTCCAGTGAGGCTCTTTTCTGTTGGTTTCCACTACCTGCTACTCTCAACATGCTGTACTCTGCATGCCCATATGTTCATCTTTCTGGTACACTAAGTTATAAAAACTAGAATGATTTTTGAGTGATTTTTGCTACAGGGCACATGTGCTCACTGGACAGAAAGTGAGAAATCATCCCCCATGGGGTATGGCCACACTCCAATGCCTTTCCTCTATTCTCCTCCCAGGATTTTGGGCATGCAGCTAATATGAATTTCAACCTGCTGAGTTCAGGACTTATACCATGGTTCGGCCACATGGCAGTACTTAACCACTGCAACACACGCTGGTCCCATATTTACTACTAAATATTTGATTATGTTTGGTGATATGATAAAGTGCATTGCTCTATTAATTTCAAGTGTGTGGCTGTTAGCAAGTCAACACACATTCGCATGTTGATCTTGTACCTTTAAACTCTATTGAAGTCACTTCATAGTTTTCATTATATTTGGGAGCTTTTTAAAGTCTTGTCTACCTACAAGGTCATGTGGTCTGAGAGCAGAGATTATTTTTTCATTTTTCTTCTTTTAATTTCTCTATTATCTAATTGCTCTATTGGATCCTCCAACACTGTGGTAAGTGAAAGTGGGGAAAACAGTCATCCTTGTCCTGTCTGATATTAGAGAGCTCTTCAAGGTCAACCTCCCCTCCCTCCACATTCACCCTCTTCATAATCATGAAACAAGTGTTATTCTTATTGATATTTTTATTTATGTCCTCTGTGTTCTTTCAGACAATGTCAGTTTTCTGAGGAGGGGACGCTTCCTGTCTTGTCTCCACTGTGTCCTGAGCCCCCATAACCACCTTTGGAGCCTGGTGTAGTGCAGATGTTCAGTAAATGGTGTGGACAGGTGATCTCCAGACCAGTGGCTCTCCTGGGTCAGACCCAGTTGGACTCTATGTCCTCAATCTTCTCTGACCCACTGTTAGGACTGGATTGTGGGCTCCCAAATTCATGTGCTTACAACCTCACTCCCAATGTGCTCTTGTCTTACTTCACTCCTGGCCTGGAGCACTGTGGGAGCACTACAGTGATCATCATAGCACTGACAGTGATAATCAGCCTCGTCCAAGGCCTGGAGCCCTGAGATGGCCAGGGAGGCCAAGGTTCCAGACTTGGAGGCAGAGAATTGATCAAGAACCTGTAAAGGTCCATCGCTATCATCATAGATGAGGAGATTGGGGACTGTCCCTGGGAGTTGTTGGTACCAGTGCACAGAATTGTCACCAATGTTGTTGCTGCTTCCAGTGCAGGAGATGGCACCCTCTGGCCCAGGGACCCAGTGGATTGACAAACTTGCCAGGTGGCATATGCCTATGCATACCCAGATTCCAAGAAGTGAATGGAGGAGAAGGCGTGGCAGCATGGCCATCCCTGCTGGGGGTGATTTCTCACTTTTCTCTCTAGCTGTCTCTCTCTGGTGAGTGCATGTGTCCTATTAAAAATAAATTCTAAACATCACAAAACTCCATGGATATATGCCTTGTTTTATATATACGTTTTAGTGTTATCAAACTCTACTGTATTACGTATGATTACAACCACTCTAACCTAAAGTGGTTTTAGTTTAAATCTTCCCAAAGGCTCCAGCATCTTAACCCCTGACCATCTGCCTACTCTGAATCCTGAGCCCTGATCCAAGCCTGGTCCACAGCAGTTTCTCAGTAAATGTTAAGGATGGGCAGACCGAGCTCTGCTGGGCATCCGAGTCAGCCCCAGCTGGGCCTTCTGTCTCTGTCCCCAGGGCAGCCTGCCCCTATCATTGAGGACTTTCTACTCATTTGGGGCAGTCTGACAATGTGCTGACATCATGGGTTCCCTTGAGGGCTGGCTCTGGGGGACAAAGCTGCCTTCTCTGGATCACCTACCTGGTCCTTAGTCAGGGACAACCCAGCAACACTCACTGAAGGTCAGTGGCCCCCTTTCCTGACTGAGGGAGGTGGATGCTGCAGGAAGGCCATACTGAAAGGAGGCCCCTGTTCCTGTCTCCCTTCCCTAAGGATGCAGCCCTGGAGGGCCTCAAAAGTACTGTCTAGGGCCAGAAATTTTATTAAGTCTCCACCTCAGGCTGGACCCAGAGATGCAGGAAAGGGTGTGGGCCGAGATGGCAACTCCAAACCATACCTGAACTTCTGAGGGCTGAAATTTTCTTCTATGTGTCAGAGGTTCAGCCACTTGCGGTACCAGGACACCATCTCAAGACCTACATTGGTAGCTGGTGCTTCTTCCAGTGTAGAAGATGCTGACCAGCTTAGCTGCATAGATACTGCATGGTCTCTTGTCTCAGCCCTGGTGGAACCCAGAACATGAAAGTCAGGAGTGAAAAAGAGGGGGAACAAGGCTGGGCATGGCCAGGGAAGCAGAGCAGAGTCAGGACCTCCCAGGGTCAATCCTAGATATCAGCCCCCTGTGCAGAGTTAGGGTGAGAAGTAGAGGGGTACAGGCCATGATGGGAGTGCCTTGAGTTCTGCTTCATGAGTCACGCAGCTCAGGAGAAAGAGCCTTCCCTCTCCAGCCTCCCTTATTCCTGCCCAGGTGTGTGTGTTGGGGATGGGGGAACCCAAGGCAAACACGCCTGCTTCACTGGCTGGGCCCCATGTAGGATGCTTACTCTTTTTACTCTTTCTGAGGTCAGGAGGGTGAAAGTTTGTTGGGGGAGGGCCATGACTGTTCAGTCACTTTGAGAGGACACAGCTGCTGGCACATGAGCACTGAACAAAGACGGGAAACAGGTGACTAATATCCCTGCTGATCGCTTAGCTTCCCAGGCTGCTCAGGGATCCCGTGTCCCTTCCCACCTGATCCATCATAAACCAGCACAGAAAAAAAGAGTATGGGTGCTGGGATTGTCTGAGTTTGTGTGCAAAGCTCACTGCATTCCAGACGCATGAGCATGTGTTCTTTAAATCCAAACAGGATAGAAAAATGGAAGAGAAGAGACTATGGCATGACAAGCCCCTTTGGGGAGTGCTTTCTCCCTCTCTCTCTTTCTCTCTGGTGAGCTTGTATTCCCCCTGGCCAATTTAAGGGTAAAACAGAAAACAAAACAAAAGAAAAATTAAAAAAAACCAAACAGACAGACATTGATAATTACATGAGGATGTCATCAGAGAGAATGGGATCATAGGAAAGGGTCAGAGATCTGGGGATGGAGAAGGGCATAGGAGATGAGAAAGGGGAGAGGGTGCAGGTGGCCTGTAGTTTAGAGAAGACAAGAAGAGAAGCCAGAAGGGAGATCAGCAGGAGCTAGGGTCAAAGTCAAGCTTTTAGTTTACTTCTGTTTTCATTTTTCTTTAAATATTTAATTTTATCTATTATTATTTAATTTGTATAAAGCATGTGCACTCTGCAGAGACAAAGTGAGCAAAGCTGCCATGTCTGAAATGTAAACATGGTCAGCCATGTGGAGCACCCAAACTGCTATGCAACCTACTGCCCCATTGTTTTCACTTTTTAAAGGTGAAGCCCCACCCAGATTTGCAGCTGTGATTTGGGTTATTTTATAACCACATCCCTATGTTCTCTATGTCAGAGATTTCTCTCAGGCCCTTGTCTACCCAGGGCTCTCCTGATTTCTTCATGCAATCCTTCTGGAGCTGGTGTGTCTGACAACATGATTCCCACATCACACAAGCCCAGCAAGGTTCCTGTCTTGGTTTGTTACTATTAAAACTGATATGTGGGGCCAGCAGGTGGTGTAGGGGTTAAGGTTTTGGACTCCTACATGGCTGAGCATTGTCTGAGTCCCAGACCGTGTAGCTTGAAATTCACTCCAGGCACATGTGCATATGTGCCCAAAATTCCAGGAGGAAAATAGAGAAGGCATTGCAGCATGATCATTCCCCGTAGAAGTTGATTTTCCTCTCACTGTCTCTCTCCTCTCCAGGAAATGCATGCATCCTATGGCAAAACAAAAGAACAAAACAAAACAAACAAAAAACCCACAAAATGCTATTTGGCTTTTGTGGGGCAGGACCTTTTAGAAATGTGGGCCCTCAGCCATTACAGTATATCCACTGCATCAGAATCCAGATGGAATAAGATTCCCAGAGGATTTACACACAAGTAGGTTATGAGAAGAGCTTTCTTAACACACATGTGAAGACACTGGAGTGGCTTAGGTGAGTATTGTTTTTCACACACAGATCTATTGCTCTTTGCCTATTTTGTGTAGCAAACTAGCTTCTCATTTCTCAATTTTGTGGTTTATAAATTTAAGAATAAAGTACTCCAGACTTTGCATTGAAAATGACAGACATTTCTCCTGGACTTCACAAAATCTGCAAAAACAAACAAGGAGTGTTGTAATAATACATGGTCACATCTTTATTTTGACCACTAACAGTTTTAACTATCTAAATGCCATAATAATGTACTACCACTCGAATTAAAATACTAGTAAACAGTAATTCAAATATTTTTATACCCCTTTTAAGAGAAAAATTGCTCTTATGATCTGGAGTGATGAGAATATAAAGATGTATAAAAACAGAGATATGAGCACTGAATTTTATTTTGTGGAAATACTGAAAATAAAGATGAAGTAATGCATTCAAATGCAAAAATATTTTAATATTGGTTGTTTGGGATAAAGAACCGCTTCAGAGAATCTGGTAATATTTAATTCTTTTTAGATTTTTTTTTAATAACCATGTATTGTTTTAAATACAACTCAATAAAATAAAATTTAGTCCTATACAAAAAAAGGGTTCCTTCTCTTTGCTCTTAGATGAGAAAGTATGTCCTTGGGAAATGCTACCTTTTAGAGGAAATAACATTAAAACTCAACTGTATGCTAAAGTATATTGGCCTGAGAAAGCCTCCATACTCCTGCTTTGGCTTTCTTAAGAAACTGCAACCTCATGTGGAAAACTTTTTTTAATTTTATAATTTTAAAATTTTTTAATTTCCCCACATTTATTTTACATATAAAAAATTTTTGCTCATACTCCATAGTTCTTGACAGTTAAGAAACAACTTTCAAAATTTAAAAAGCTGAGTTTTAAAGATAATGTTCAATATATTTGTTATAATTTTGTTTGTGACCCTATAACAACAGAGAGCGGATGTTTTGTTTTGTTCTGTTTTTTTTTTTTTTTTTTTTTTTTTTTGAGT
>NW_006204530.1:43645-45145 GCF_000334495.1 Tupaia belangeri chinensis | reverse complement strand
TTTTTGAGAAAATATTTACATGTCAACTACTCAAACTGTTGAAAAGCAAACACCCAGCACACAGGTCACACATAAACCTTTTCAATTTAGCTTTCCCTATCAAATATTCTGTGATATACCATCTACTGGCAAAGATCAGTCTCTTCTTACTTCAAAGTCTTTCTCAAGATAATCTTCTGGTTATGGTTGCTCTTTTGCAATCTCTACTGATTATAATGCATGGCTGGAAAGGTCCAGGTTATTTTATGGTACGAATTCTTTCATACAGCTTCTCTAATCCTCTCTGCCACGCAAAATTGTTTATGGTGTCAGGTCATATTTCCAAGAGCTTCTGTTGGCTTACTTGAGAGCTACCTTAGTTTCATAGTTTTCTCGTTAATCTTCAGATATGGCATTCCAGTCAAAGCCCTGTCTAATAATGAGTATTATTTCCAATTTCTGATTCAATGTAATAGATATTATTGAACTTATGCTAATAACCCTTCTGCCACGAAATAAGAATACTCCCAAATATTTTCCAATTCCAGAGGGGTCAGGAAGCAAGAAAAGTTTATATTTCCATTTAATGAAATAAACAAGCAAGAAGAAAAAAAATATTTTAACAAATTTCGACAGTTCAAAAGAAATAAAAATCCTTAAATTGGGAAAACAAAGTATGGTTAAATAAAGAATCAGTAATGTTATACTCAAAAGTCATAACATTCTATTTCACCAATTCAGTCTTATGTTCAATCTCTCTTCTGTTGCATCTGCAGTGTCACTGTGATTCAATCCTTTTGTTTAAATCCTGAAAGTTAACATTCAACATTATTGATATTTATTGTCCCTAGCTTAGGTCATTTTCTTGGTTACTTTTTGTTCTCTTATTTCTGTATGCATGTCTTTAGTTCTTCTGGTAGAGCACTCCTTTCAGAACTTCTGAAGAGCAGGTCTGGTATTGGAAAATTCTATCAGGTATTTTTCTTTTCTCCTTATGTCTTTTCTCAGATTCTCCTTCTCCCACCATCTTTCAACACTGTATCTGGTATCCATAACCATTTTCCATGCATGTTTCTGAATCCTCTTTCAGTTTCAGCCATAGAATGCAGATGGTATATATTAAGTGGAGACATACAATGACTCTCCTTTATATATACTGGCTTGCTTCACTAAGTTGTAAATCTTCCATATTTGTCCACTATTTATCAAAATCTGGGGTCTTGTTGATTTTTATGGCTCAGTAGTATTCCATAGATAATACATACCACACTTTTTCAATCCACTCTTCTGTTCATGGATATTTGGGTTGGTTCCCTGACTTAGCAATTGTGCATAATGTAGCAATAAACATAAATGTGCAAGTATTTTTCCAGCTAAGCATTCTCCTGTCCTTTGGGTAGATTCCCAGGAGTGGGGATGCTGTATCATATAACAGCTGTATCTGTAGATCTTTGAGGAATCTCTGTATCATCCTCCACAGTGGCTGGACCAATTTATATTCTCACCAACAGTGTAGAAGAG
>NW_006204530.1:40913-43129 GCF_000334495.1 Tupaia belangeri chinensis | reverse complement strand
AGTAGTTTTAAACTTTGAGGTCTGTTTTAGATCTTTGGTCCATTTTGAGTTGCTTTTTGTTAACAGTCAAAGATGGGGATCCAGTTTCATCTTTCTGTAGGTGGATACCCAGTTTTTCCAGCACCATTTGCTAAACAGGTTTTCCTTTTCCCACTCGATTGACTTATATCCTTTGTCAAAAATCAATGTTTGGAGTTTATTTCTGGGGTCTTTATTCGATTTCATTGGTCTACCTGTTTGTTTTTGTGCCAATAATATTCTGTTTTGACTATCACAGCCTTATTTTGGGTCAGGGATTGAGATGCTGCCCAGTCCACTCTTATTGCACAAAATTGCATTGGCAATACAAAGTCTTTGATCATTCCAGACAAATTCTATAATTTTCTTTTCTATATCTGTGAAGAATGTCTCTCGTGATTTGACTGGAATTGCATTAAATATGTAGATTTGGGTAGAATTGCCATTTCAATTATATTAATTCTTCTAATCAGGAACAGGGGATGTCCTTCCACTTTTTTGTGTCATTTTCAATATTGCCTTTAAGATTTTCATAGTTTTCTTTGTAAAGGTCTTTGACTTCCTTAGTTGGGTTAATCTCTAGGTATCTTATACTTTTTGTATCTATGGCAAAGGGGATTCTTTTCTTCAATTCTACCTGAGTCAACTTGTTGTTTGTGTGTAGAAATGCTATAGATTTTTGGATGTTGATTTTGTATCCTACCATTTTACTGTATTCATTTATTTCTTCGAGAAGTGTTTTCATACACTTTTTTGTGTCATTTTCAATATTGCCTTTAAGATTTTCATAGTTTTCTTTGTAAAGGTCTTTGACTTCCTTAGTTGGGTTAATCTCTAGGTATCTTATACTTTTTGTATCTATGGCAAAGGGGATTCTTTTCTTCAATTCTACCTGAGTCAACTTGTTGTTTGTGTGTAGAAATGCTATAGATTTTTGGATGTTGATTTTGTATCCTACCACTTTACTGTATTCATTTATTACTTCAAGAAGTTTTTTCATGAAAACCTTTGGGTCTTCCAAGTATACCATCATGTCACCTGCAAATAAAGATATTTTCAACTCTTCTTTGCCTATTTGAATGCCTTTTATATTGTGTCTTTTCTGATTGCATTGGCTAAGACTTTCAGCACTCTATTAAAAAGCAGTGGAGAAAGTGGGCAGTCTTGTCTAGTACAGTTTTTAGTGGAAAAGCTTTCAGCTTTTCCCCATTCAGTATAATGTTAGATATAGGTTTCTCATATACGACTTCATTGTGCTGAGAAATGACCATTCAATGCCAATCTTGTTATGAGTCTTAATCATGAAGGGATGTTGTATTCTATCAAATGCTTTCTCTATGTTAATTGAAATGATCATTTAGTTTTTATATTTCTATTAATATGGTGTATTATGTTTATGGTCTTGAATACGTCAAATCACCCTTGCATCTCTGGAAAAAAGCCTACCTGGTCTTGATGTATATATATTTTTTATGTTGTTGGACCTGATTTGCTAGTATCTTTTTGAGAATTTTTACATTTATATTTATCAAGGATAGTGGTCTGTACCTTTCTTCTGTCATGTTCTTGTCTGTTTTGAAAATAAGGGGGATGGAGGCTTCATAGAATGAATTTGGTTTCCTTCTTTTTGGATCTTCATAAATATTTTGAGGAGAAAAATGTTTTAAAAGAAAATTACAGTGCACCTGTCACTAGATTCTAGCTTTGTTCATACTTTCAGTTTAATATCTTTTGTGAATCAGTAAAATGTGGGGAAAAAAGTTTTGTATGGAAAGGAGGAAAAGAGGACAGAAAAATCTGGTGAAAATATGCTTAATAGACGAAAAATGAGAAACTATTTGCTGATGATAATGTATATAGTAAGTGCCTCGAATGATATGCATACATGGTATTTATGTTGGAAAAAGAAATGTATACTGTAAAGACATCTGATTAAACATATTTTTTAAAAAAATTAAAATAAAAATAATTTTAAAAATTAAAAAGTAATAATTTGAGTAGAATGGGAGTTAATTCTTTCAAAGTTTTATAGAATTCAGAATTGAAGCCATCAGAACCTGGGCTGTTCTTTGTTGGGAAACTATTTATCACTGATTTCCCAATTCCCTGAGCATAACTTTAGGTTTTCTATTTGGTACCTTTCCATCTTTTTCTTTTGTGCAGTAATTGCTATGAATTTCCCTCTTATGACTGCTTTT
>NW_006204530.1:38520-40728 GCF_000334495.1 Tupaia belangeri chinensis | reverse complement strand
ATATGCTGGATGTAGATTCTATGCCTTTGAACATGTAAAGCTTGATTTGTGCCCTATCACATGATAAATCTTTGAAAATATTCCATGTGGGGATAATAAAAATGTTTTGTGGTCCTACGGTGGAAAGTTCTATAGATGCCTGTCGAGTCCATTTGACTTATAGTATCATTTAAATCCTATATCTCTCTGCTTATTTCTTGTCTAGAAAATCTGTCTAAATGAGCAAAGTTTTGAGATTCCCCAATGATTATAGTGTTCCAACCTACCTCTCCTTTAAACTCTAGCAGTCTTTCCTTCACATATTTAGGTGCTCCTGAGTTGGATGCATAGATATTCATAAGTGTTATGTCTTCTAGATGAATTAGTCCATTTACTACTATGTAATGCCCTTCTTTCTCTCTTCTTACGGTTTTTACCTTAAAGCCTATATTGTCTGAAATCAGTATCATGATTCCAGCCCTTTTTTTATTTCTGTTTGCATGGAATACTTTTTTCCAGCCCTTTACTTTCAGTCTATGTATGTCTCTATCCATAAGGTGCATTTCTTGTAGGCAACAGATAGGGGGTTTGTTTTTATACCCATTAGGCCAGTTTGTGTTTCTTAATTGGAAAATTTAATCCATTAACATTCGATGTTATTATTGATATTTCTGGACATGTCCCTATCAAATGGTTTTTTATTTAATATTTTGTATTTCCCAATTCTCTCCCTGCCTGTATTGTTTCTGATAAGAGGTCCAATGTTAACCTGATGAGATAACCTTTGTATGTAACTGACATTTCTCTCCCCAATTTTAATATCTTTTCTTTGTCTGTGGTTTTGACCAATCTGGCTGTGATGGTCCTTGGATAAGATCTTCTTGGTTTGATTCTATTTGGGGTTCTTTGTTATTTCTTGGGTCTGGATATTTGAATGCTTCACTAGGTTTGGAAAGTTTCTTCCAAGGTTTCATGGAATAAAATATCACTGACCTTATTTTCTTCACCTTCTCAGATACCAATTATCTGGATGTTTGGGAGGTTAATGGTATCTAGTATTTCTTATATATTGTCCTCATTTTTCTTGGTTATTTTCTCTTTTTAATAATTTTCTAGATGATTAAATCTTCAGATTCAATCATCTGCATGGTCTAATCTTTTAATACTTTAGTCGGAGGTTTTAATTTTCTGTATCACAGTCTTCCTCTCTAATAATTCCATTTTATTCTCTTTTTATGGATTCTATTTTCTCTTTTAAAGTGTGAAAAGATCTTCTCATGTCCTGGAGCTTGTTTTCTCTTTTCTCTTGTATCTCATTTAGTTTGGTCACTACAAATATTCTGAATTGTTTATCTGACATTTCCACAAGATCCACTGTGTTGTCTGTAGATGATGAAGAATTGATTTTCCTTGGGAGAGAGATATTTTGTTGGTTATTCATATTGCTTGTACCTCTGCAATGGTTTCTAGTCATCTAGTGATGAATACATGCCTTCCTAAGTTCTTCAAGTTAATTCAAGCATTCAAAGGCATGTGGGAGTATGCGACTAGCAATCTCTTTGCTGCTCTACCTCCATGAGGTGCACCAGCAACCTTCACTATAGTCACTGGTCTTGGATAATTCAAAGTCCTCCCTATTTCTAGAGAACAGAAATTTCTCAGTGCCTGAGACGGAGCTGCTGGTCTTTAAATCTGGGACAGAGAAGAGATTGTGCAACATGCATTGGGTGCCATGTGGTTCAGAAAACACTAAAGTCTTAGAATTCAGAGGTGCTTGGCAGGGATAAGTCACGGTCTCTTTGCAGCTCAGTCTCCCTGCACAGGAACGGATGTCCAGATGGGTCAGGAAGGGACAAAAGTCTTCTCAAAGTCTCAGGCAACACACCTGAGAGTTCAAAGGCAAGTTTGTGAGGGGATGAGCCACAGGTCTCTGCCTCACAACCTCTAGTCACAAGTAGTTGGTCATATGAAAAGGCCCTCCACTGCAATGGATGTCTAGATACGGTGAGAGGGGCAAAAGATCTTCTCAAAGTCCCAAGCAACATACCTGAGAGTTCAAAGGTGAGTAGGGGACCACAGGTCTCTGTTGCACAGCCTCCAGCCACAAGTGGCCTGCCTCATGGCAAGGCCCTCCGTTGGAATGGATCCTGGACAAGTTTCTAAACCTCACTTGGCTTCATTTTCTTCTATGAAATAAGAGTATTCTCTTTGCATCTTTAAAAAAATTAA
>NW_006204530.1:22736-37378 GCF_000334495.1 Tupaia belangeri chinensis | reverse complement strand
CTTTCCATTACTTTTCTAAATGAACATCAGTTGTTTTGATTGTCCTTACAGAAGTCATGTTCATTACTCCCTTTAACTATATCACGCAAGCAGAATACATCAATGAAAAATTTACTGCAGGGCCCAGATTAATGCATCAGACTTAAATATTGCCTCTTGTCACTGTTTTTTTTTTTTCTTTTTTCTTTTTTGGAGAGGTTTTCGCTATAGGGCACGTGCGCTTGCCAGACAGACAGAGACAGACAGAGAGACAGAAAGTGAGAAATCACCCCTCGGGGGATGGCCACTCCACAATCCCTTCTCCTCCATTCTCCTCTCGGGATCTTGGGCACGCACGCACACGCGCCCGGCCTGAGTTTTAAGCCACCTGGTCCGGGATGCAAACCGCGGTCGACTACATGGGAGTCCAGCGACATAGCCATTATGCTAACTGCTGGTCCCTACCTCTTGTCACTTTTAAAACTATTATCACAAACTTTTAAACAAAAAACACCCTAAGTTTCCTTAAGCATTATTACAAAATCATGTATATACTTATTTTAAAAAGAATTATATGCAATAATAGAAAGTCCTCCAACTTTCAGTTTTCCCATACATAATCATTGTACAATGTTTACATACCCTTTCAGTTCTGATCACTGTTCAAAATGATCTATCCTTCCTCAGTTTCTATGCATGTATCTGGGAATTTATATATATTTAGAACATATAAATACCTTCTACAATATACTTTTAAACCTACTATATTATGTACCAGATTTTTTCTAACATTTGCAGAAATAACCCCGTTTTAAACAGATATAATTTATTTACTCTAACATTTATAACTCCATTTAAGTATTCTGCAACCTCTAACTAGGTGTCATATTTCCCCCAATCACATCTTCATGTACACACACACACACGTTTTTGCTAGAAGGCATATGTGCTTCTCAGAGACAGCAAGGGAAAAAAGAAACAAACTTCATGGGCATCACCCCTGACTGGCCTGCATCCATGTGTCCTAATCTGATGGCCTTATCCCTGCCCTTGGCTCTCAGCCCTCAACCCCACCCTAAGCCCAGCTCTCAGCCCCTCCCTAGGTCCCTGTCTTTCACCACAAAGTGGACTCTGTGGCCTTGCCCCACCGGGAGGTCTGGAAAAATGAGCCTAAGCCTGTGCCTAAGACCTAGCCAGAGCCGCCCCAGAGGCAGGAGCCCTCGCAGCATGTGACCAGGCTGGAGCAAGTGTTGGAGGTGGCAGCGGCTTTGTGGAAGACGGTAACGACATATCTCTACTGGGCCTATGGGCTGGGTAGCTAAGTGGGCACCCTGAGCATGGGGTGCTCCTCAATCTGCTCCAGAAGCAATAGCCTCAACTCATCTATTTTGGGGGACTATTGCTTGTGCTTTGAGGTTAAGAAGTCTTTGCTTACTCCAAGGTTTTCCAAGAATTTTCCACTTGTTTGAGGTTTTGTTTTGAACCTTAATCCATTTTCAGTTGATTTTTGAGTGGTGAGATGGAGATCCAATTGCATTCTTCTGCACATGGATATCCAGTTTTCCCAGCACCATTTGCTAAAGAGATTTTCTTTTACCCAGTGGATTGCCTTGTCCCCTTTGTCAAGGATCAGTTGGCAATAAGTTTTGGAGTTTATTTTTGGGTTCTAAATCCTATTCCATTGATCTACCTGCCTGTTTTTGTGCCATTATCATGCTGCTGGTCCCTAGACTTTTAACTTGTTTTGATGTTTTAGATTTTTTTTAACAAGTGGAAAGTTCCTTTTTCTGACACAGTTGATTCAAACCATTAATATGTTTCCTTAGTTCCAGTTGACTTGGTATCTGAGAAAGGGAGGGAGAAATGCAAACAGGGTAGTACATCAGATTCTGCTGCTTGCTGAGCCTCGGGGCATAGCTAAGACATGATAGAGGCCAGGGGCAATTTGTTGTTGTTGTTGTTGTTATTGTTGGAGAAGTTTTTGCTATAGGGAGCATGCTCTAGCCAGAAAGACACACACAGAGAGAGACAGAAAGCGAGAAATCACCCCCCAGGGGGAATGGCCATGCCACAATCCATTCTCCTCTTGGGATCTTGGGCACACATGCACATGTGCCTGGCATGAGTTTAAACCACTGGGTTTGGGACTCGAACCATGGTCGACTACGTGGGAGTCCAGCGACATTGCCATTATGCTAATTCCTGGTCCCAGGGGCAAATTCTTCTGTGGAGGGAATGAGCTGAAGGATTGAGCATAACGCTGAGTGAAGGGGAAAGTGATATCCACAACTTAGAAAAAAACCTTCCTGGAATTGACAAGTCACCCTGAGGTACAGGTTACAGGAAGCTTATTCCCACCCAAACAGGAAGGAGATACCAGCCACGTTTCTCCTTACCCTCTTGGGTGGAGCAAAGTGATGACTTCACACACCTTCCAGTGAGGGATGTGCTTAGCATCAATATTGCACATTCGGAAATAGACCTTTGAAGAACAGGATACATGACAGAGAAGCACAGTCTCTATTATAACTCTCTGTTCCAGTCCTTAAGGGAGCAAAGGTGGGCTATGAGGAATGCACTAGAATGTAAGAGCAAGCAAAGTCCCGGGATGACATCCAAGTCCATTTGTACATTAAACTGATGAGGATATGGTGGAATCAGATAACAAAGATTTTACTTAAGGCACACAGCATGTTACTAAAAGGAGAATCCAAATCCCAGGCCTCTTTTATGTTTGGAGAAGAGGCTGCAGTATGTAAAATCATTTACCTCTGCTGGAATCATCCCAATAACTACATTAGCTTGGAGCACGCACAGGAGACTCCCTGCACAGCCTTCCCACTGTTGCTCCACTGCTCTCCATGTGGACAGGCAACTACAGGGCTGTACTGGGGACGGCATCATGGCTGGCAGATCAGGTTCCTAATTTGCACTGACACAAATGATTCTCTAAATAATTAGAGCGGGAATATTCAATCTTTAGTTTTAGTGTGTGGAAGCCTTCATTAATGCTATTTCTTCATTACTGACTAAAAAATCTGCTTCTGACTAGGACAGAGGGTGGCTGCTTCTAACCCATCTTCTCATAAGGCTTTTACATCACTGCACTTTTCCTACTTGAAAGTTTTTCTTTGAGTGATGCACTTTCATTGTTAAAATGTGAGCCATCTCTTTGTGTCCCTTGGAGGTTTGTAGGGAGCTGCTGACTTTCCACATTCTGAGGTTTAACCTTCTTTTCCAGGTTTAGGAGCTGGGATTTGGCAAATGCCACAGTCTTCATCCAACAGTCAATTGGTGGAGTATTCTCTGAGGAGAAGAACATGGAAGTATACGTACGTATCAAGGAGTATAAGTAACAGGAAGAAGAGTCCAAGCACATCTGTCTCAACAAACAGGACTGAAAACAACAGGAAGGAAGGCCCTATATTGGTGGAAAAGGTGAGGGCAAACTCATGCTACCACACACTCTGCAGAATGTGGTATCTCTGTCTTTTCAAGGCCCTTCATTCCACTGCGTTAAGATAGTCAGCCCTGTTCTTAGGAAAAATATTCTGGTTCCTCACTCTTACCCTATTCTACATGCTCGCCATTATTTGTTCAATAATTGAATGTTGAATTTTGCCAAACATCAATCCAAGATATTCCTGGTGCTTCATAAAACAAAATTCTTAATTAAGGAGATTAGGGTTACCATGACCACACATCATGTTCCAGGGCAATTTCAGCACTGGCCTTGATAGTGGTGTTTATGCTCTAATGCTCTTAGACTACTTATGTGGACAAACTACATCAGAGGAGAGGGACTGGACCACAGAGCAGAACAGTGATAATGATACCTCCAAAAATAGTGGCAAGAAAAGCACCTACCATGGAAGCCAATAGATGTTCAACAAACAATGTTCGGATGTGAAAATTAGCAACACTATTAAAGGATTAGCAACACCATTAAAGGAGAGAGAAAACACAGCTCAGCAGAAGCATGTAAGTTATACTGTTTGTGTGTTAAAGAGCAGCAGAGTTTGCAGGATACCCTCCACTCTTCACACTGGTCTGTGTTGATTCCAACACCATGAATTTGCCAGTGAGTTCAACATAATAGCAGTGTTACCAAGAACTAGAAAGAGTGCCAAATGACCTTATCCACTTGATGTCTGAGCTTCAAACTTGCCCTAGTTTGACCCAAACCAAGGTGAAGGGTCTGCTTGCCTCTGGACAGCTCTCTTCTTACACAGAAGGTTGAGTACAAACAATATGGAGGTTACCTGCAAGATCAATGGAACCTTATTCTGTTTGTGGGAATGCTCACCAGATACATCAGTAGAGGAGCAGACATCACACCCATCAAATCTAGAAATGAGCCTTTAAATTTTTTTTTTAATTTGCTATTTTAAAATAAGGTATTTATTCGGAAATGTGCCATGCAGTACAGAGGACACATGGGCATGTTCTACTGGCTTTTAAAGGAAAAATGTGGAGTGATTACAGAGGTTGACTTGGGACAATTATCCTTGGCTCCTCTATGTGTACCACCTAGAGTTGATCAACAGGGGTTGGAAGATCCACTTCTAATATGCTGGGGAGGGACCAGCAGTTAGTGTAATGGCTATGTCGCTGAACTCCCCTGTAGGCCACCACGGTTCAAGTCCTGAACTTGAACTCACGCTGGGCACGTGTGCATGGGGGTGATTTCTCACTTTCTGTCTCTCTATCTTTGTCTCTCTGGCGAGCACACGTGCCATATAGCAAAAAACATCTCAAAAAAAAAGTTATGCTGGGGAGTCATGCCAGTCTTAACTGGGGCATATGCTCCACTACCCCCAGATCCTCCCAAAGGACTCAGAGTCTTTGGGGCACTGCTGGGCATCATCATCCTGACCAATAGGGTATTACACAGGTCTCAACTGTGGCATGCACCCCTACTCCTCCCAGGTTTTCTTTGGGATCCAGAGCCTTCCAGCCACTAGTGGGGCTCCCTGCCTGAACAAAGCTGCCAATGGAGCCATAGTATTATGCTGGTCTTGACTGGGGCATACACCATGGCTCCCCTCAGGTACTCCCTAGGACATGAAGACTTTCCAGAAGCTACCAGGACCCCTCACCTTGACCAATGCCACTGACTAAACCAAGGTGTTCTGACAGTCTTCACTGGATGAGCAGGGCATACCTCGCCCAGATCCCTCCAGGTCCTTCCTGAGACCTTGAGTGTTCCAGTCACCACCAGGCCACCTTAAACAATGCTGCCATGCAGCCAGGGTGTCATGCTGGATTGACTGAGGCATGTGCCCCAACTCCCCCCCACAAACACTTTTCAAAACCCTGAGTCTTCCACCTACAACTGGGCCCCTTGCCCTGTCCAAAGCCACCTGCAAAGCCCAAATGTCATGCCAGTCTTGACCAGGGTTTGTGCTTTGGCTGCCCTCATGTACTTTTCAGGACCTAGAGCTCTTCAGTCACCACCAGGCCCGCTTGCCCTGACCAATGCCACCAACAAAGCAGAGGTGTCACACCAATCTTGACCAGGGCACATATCCCAGCTTCCCACTAATCCTCTTTAGGACCGAGAGCCTTCCAGCCACCACTAGGCCACCTAGCCTCAACCAACACTAATGTCAGAGTCAGGATGTTACAGCAGAATTGGTCAGGACATTCACCTCTGCTCCATCAAATCCTCCTCTGGACCCAGACCCTTCTAACAACCAGAGACACCTCGACCCAACTGACACTACTGACCAAGTTGGGGTGTCACACCAGCCTTAATCAAGACGTGCATTCCAGCTTTTATCGGATTCTCCTCAAGACCTAAAGCCTTCCAACAACTGGACTGCCTTGCCCTGACTAACACTGATGGAGACGTGGTATCATGCCAGCCTTGACCATGGTGCACAATGCAACTTCCGCCAGGTATGTCTCCGGACCTGGAGTCTTACAGGCTATATGAAGCTGCTTCAACACAACCTCTGCCACTGAAGGAATTGTGGTGTCAATGCCAACCTTGATCGGAGTATGCAGTCAAGATTGCTTCAGGTCCAAATCATAACCCAGAGCCCTCCAGCCCACAATGGATCACTTTAACACAACCTCCACCACAATGGAAGATTGGTGTTCAACTGGCCTTGACTGGGGCATGGACCTCAGCTCCCTGCCAGGCATGCATTCATCATCCTTGCCCCTTAACCCCTAAACATTAAAGCCTCCCCCTAACCTGAAACCTCATTACCAATCCTCAAAAAAAGTCCTTAATTTCTAACCTCTAACACTAATACTGCCACCAACCAAACTGTAACTCTATAACACAACCTCAACCCTTAACCACTATATCCAATGGGCCACAGAGTGTGGCTCAGCACTGGGTTGGGGCACAGATGGACACTCCCTGTGGATGTAGCCATTTACCTAATTCCCAGCAGTGCTCTCTGGTGGGTATTGAGAAGCTCCTGTGTTTACTGAGTGGCATACTCGGAGGAATTACTGATGTGGGTTTTCACAATTTGTAATGGAATCTGCCCACACTGCTGTCCTCAGGGGAAGGACAGGAAAGACTCACTAGTTCACTGACCCATAGCTTTCCAAGCTCACTCTTGGGGGTAGTGCAGGATAAGGTGAAAGCTTAGATGTGGCCAGGCTCCCCCTGCTGACCAAAAGGGATGATTCAGGACAAAATAATGCTAACAGATTAAAAAAAAGAGGAGTATTGAGAAAAAAAAAATTTTAAAAAAAAAAAAAAAAAAAAAAAAAAAAAAGCTTATGGGATCAATTAACTGCAGGGTTCATATTTGGTAAGTTGTCTATAACCAGATGTGCTCCTGAGACCTAGGGTAGAACTCTGATGGGTGTTTTGGGTATGGTGTCCAAAATAATAATGGAAATATTTGTGAAATCATATCATTGGACTAAAGGAGGGTCTCCAGAACTAAGCTGAGGAGAGGATGGAATCAATACACTGCTAAACAAGGTCAAGCAATAATCATGATAATTACACCACACTAAAAAAATTCATGCTGGATGTCTCCTTATGAACTTTTGAGTGAATAAGTACTTATTCAGTAACATCTTGTTTTGGGAACTAAAGCACTCCTTTCTTACTCTCATCTTTCCAAACATGATGCCAATAGAGTACTGAACAAGCACTGGAGCTCCTCCCAAATATGCCTCTGAACTTGAGGCCCTCCAACCCATAACGGTTTGCTTCATGACCTCCACCCAGACATAACTGGGGTGTCTTGCTGACTTTGACTAGGGCCTGCACTCCAGCTTTTCTCTCTCTCTTTTTTTTGAGAGGTTTTTGCTATAGGGCAGACGCGCTTGCTGGAAAGACAGAGAGAAACAGAGAGAAAGTGAAAAATCACCCGCTGGGGAGATGGCCATGCACCAATCCCATCTCACTTTCCTCTAGGGATCTTGGGCATGCACACACACGCGCCTGGTGTGAGTTTAAGCCACCGGGTCCAGGACTCGAACCATGGTCGGCTACATGGGAGTTGAGCGACATAGCCATTATGCTAACTGCTGGTTCCCACTCCAGCTTTTCCTAGGTCCCCCTTGTGACCCACAACTTTCCAGCTCACACTGGGAGCTTCAATCAGACCTCTGTTATTGAAAAAACCAGGCATTGTGCCAACTTTGAGCAGGGTGTACATAGTAGTTCCCTGCCTTGGGACCCAGAGTCATACAATACATTCTGGGCTGCTTCAACCTACCTCCATACCTAACAGAGTTGTACTGTGGTGCTGACTTGGATTGGGGAAGGCACATTAGCACTCCCCAAGTTCACTTCAGGATTCAGAGCCTTCCAGCTTGTGTCAGGCTGTTTAAAACCAATTTCTGCTTCAATGGAGTCAGAGTGCTGCACTGACCTTAACCAAAGCACGCAACCCAACTATACCCAGGTCTGCCACATGACCCAGAGCTTTCCAGCCCACACTGGGCTGCTTTGACCCAAACATTACCAGCAACAGAGCCAGGGAATCATACCAGATTTCACTATTGTGTGTACCCCAGTTATCCCCAGATCCTACTTGGGACCTGGAGACTTCCAGTCCACACTAGACCACTGACTGACTTGCACTGCATACAGAGCCAGAGTGTTATGCCGGTATTGGCCAGTGCATGTACTACAACTCCTCTCATGTCTACCTCTGTAGCCAGAGTTTTCCATCATGAACCCCTAATACTCTAACCTAAAAACTGTACTACTAATTCCTAATACCAACCCCAAACCACAATTCCAAACATCAGTTCTAATCCCCAACTCCTATCCCAGTCACCACTGAGCCACCTTGACCCAACCAATGCTGCTGACAAAACTGAAATGTACCAACCTTGACCAGGGAACACCCCCACCAGCTCCCCAAAGATCTGTCCAGAACCCAAAGCCTTCCAGCCACCACCAGGCCATCTCACCCTGTCCCAAATTACTGACAAAGCCTGAGTGATATGCTGAAGTAAGGGTGTTGTGCTGGATTGACTAAGGCATGTGCCCTGGCTCCCCCCACAGGCCTTGAGCATTCTACCCTCCATTAGGCCCCCTTGCCATGTCTAAAGCTGCCCACAAAGCCCAAGTGTCATGCTCGTCTTCACCAGCCTTGAGCAACACTGTTGACAAGGGCATGCACCATAACTTCCCCCAGTACTCCTTGGGACTCGGAGCCCTTCATCCACCACTGGACCACTTCACCCCAACCAATGCCACCAACAGAGCTGGGATATCACACCAGTCTTGACCAGAGATAAAACCCCAGCTCCTTCCAAATCCTCCTTGGGACCTAGAGCCTGTCATCATAACCAGGCCATCTAGACCTGACCAACTCCACTTTTAGAGCCAGAGTGTTGCACCAGTCTAGGATGTTCATCCCCCACTTACCCCAGATCCTCTTTAACCTGGAGCCTTCCAGCAACTGCAGGGATGCCTTGACCTGACCAAGGCCATGAATGCAGCTGGGTGTCCTGCCAGTCTTGACTGAGGCACACACTCTGGATTTCATGAGGTCCTCCTTGAGACCTGAAGGCTTCCAACCACCTCAAAGTTGCCTTGCCCTGACCAATACCATCAATAGAGCCAGAGCATCTTGCCAGCCTTGACTAGAGAGCATAATGAAGCTTCGCCAAGGGGTGCCTATAGACCCAGAGACTTCAAGTCCACATAATCACACAAAGTCCAGCAATGCTCTCTGGTGGGCACTGAGGAGAAGCTACTCTGTTTATTGAGGAACCTACTGGGGTGAATTATGAATGTGGATTTTAACAAGTTGTAAGGGGGTCAACTCACACTGCTGTCTTAAGG
Organism: Tupaia belangeri chinensis; assembly: GCF_000334495.1. Taxonomy (NCBI): domain Eukaryota; kingdom Metazoa; phylum Chordata; class Mammalia; order Scandentia; family Tupaiidae; genus Tupaia; species Tupaia belangeri. The sequence goes on along the minus strand of NW_006204530.1, from coordinate 28,119 downwards.
GGCAGGACAGGAAGTGCTCTCTGTTTAGCTTAGCCAGAGCTCTCCCTGAAGATTTTGGAGTCAGTGCAGACTATGTGACTGGTTAGATGTGACCTAGCTCCCCCTGCTGACCATAGGGGGTAGTACAGAACAGTCATGTTAACAGGCAAATAAAATCCCTTCGAGGTGTCCTGTGGGACGAATTGACTAGAGAGTCCAAATTTGGCAAGTTGTCTATAGCTAGATCAATTCTTGAAACCTAGGGAAGGACTACAATGGGTATTCTGGGTATGTTGTCTAAGTTCATTATAAAAATATTTGTGAAGTCACATCACTGGACTAAAGACAGGTCTCCAGGATTCTAGATGAACAGAATATGGAATCAAGACCCTGATAAACAAGGTCAAGCAATACTCCTGATGATTACACAGGACTGAGTGAATACATGACTGATTATTCACTTACGAATTCTTGAGTAATACTTATTCTATAACATTGTGTTTTAAGAATTTTCTCATCCCCATCCCTCTGACCCTGCTGCTAACAGAGCCAGAGTGCAGAGCCAGCCTTGACTGCAGCACACACTGCACACTGCAACTACCCCCAGGTATGCATCTCCACATGAAGTCTTTCAACACACAATGAGTTGCTACATCCTGAACTCAACCAGAGAGATAGTCAGGGTTGAGATGAGGATATGGAGTAGTTGGGGTTAATGCCCTGATCAAGTTGTCTGCCACACCTTGGCTCTGATAACAGGGTTGCTCAAGGCTGGTGAAGACAAGCGTGACACTTGGGCTTTGTGAGCAGCTTTGGACATGGCAAGGGGGCCCAGTGGAGGGTAGAATTCTCAAGGTTTTGAAAAGGCCTGTGAGGGGAGCCAGGGCACATGCCTCAGCCAATCCAGCACAACACCCTTACTCCATTGCCAGCATTGCTTGTGGTGAACTGGACTGGTGGTGGCTGTAAGGCTCTGGGTCTTGGAAAGAACCTTGGGGGATCTTGAGAGGGTGTGCCCTGGTCAAGCCATTACTACAACCTGTGTCTGTCCATGTGCTGTTCAGGACAAGGTAGTCTAATGTTGACCTAAAGGCTCTGGGTCCTGGGGAGGCCCGGGGGGAGTATAAGGTGTGGGTTCCAGTCAAGACTGGCACAACACCCTGTCTGGTCAGGGTGAAGGTGCCTAGTAGCATCAGGGAGGACCTGAGGGGAGTCTTCACCAGGATGTACATGCTAGCTTCCCTCACGTACTCTTCAGGACCCAGAGCCCTTCAGCAACCACCAGGCCACTTTCCTGGGAACATTCCCCACTTTTCTCTAAAGCTCTTCAGGACCTAGAGCCTTCCAGCTACCACTAAGACACCTAGCCTTGACCAATATCCTCTGTATCCTCCTCTTAACCCAGAACCTTCCAACATCAGAAACACCTCAACCCAAACAACACTGCTGAATGAGCTGCAGTGTCACACCAACCTTAAGTGAGGCATATGCACTTTAGTTTTTACCAGATCCTCCTTGAGATGCAGTCTTTGAACCACCACTAGGCTGCCTTGCCCTGACCAATATGAATGGAGATGTAGTATTGTGGTGACCTTGTCCATGTTGCAAAATGTAGCTCCCCCCAGGTATGCCTTCAGACCTGGAATCTTGCAGCCCATATGAGGCTGCTTTGACACAACCTCTGACACTGAAGGAATTCTGGTATCACACCAGCCTTTACTGGAGCATGTACTCAAGATTCCCCCAGGTACAAACCATAACCCAGAGTCTTCCAGCCCTGACTAGACCACTTTAACACAACCTCCACCACAATGGAGGACTCGATGTAAAGCTGACCTTGACTGGGACATGCCCCTCAGCTCCCCTCAGGCCTGTACCAGGACACAGAGCCCACCAGCCTTACCAATTAAGCCCTAAACATTAAAACCTACCCCAACCTAAAACCTCATTACTAATCCTCAAAAAATATTCCTTACATTATAACCCCTAACAATACTACTACCACCAACCAAACTAACTCCGTAGAAAAACCTCAACCCTTAACTACTATATCCAGCAGCCGACGGGGTGTGGCTGAACACTAGGTTGAGACACAGATTGGTACTCCCTGTGGATGTGGTCATTCACCCAATGCCCAGTATTACTCTCTGATGGGCACTGAGGAGAAGCTCCTATGTTTACTGAGGGGCCTACTGGTAGGAATTACTGATGTGGGTTTTCACAAATTGTAATGGAGTCTGTCCACACTGTTGTCCTTGGGGGCAGGACACAAAAGGCTCAGCTAGGCTCTAGAACCTTAAGAGATTTTAGCAGGCTGCTTCTATTCAATTTCCACTGCTAGGACCTGAAGAGTTCTAGGCCACACCAGGCCACTGTGACCACCTCCATCACCTAAAGAGTAAGCGTGTTGTGCCAGCATTGAATAGGGTATGAACCACAGCTCCCCTCAGGTATACCTCTGAACCCAGAGCTTTCCATTGAACCCCTAATAGTCTAAACCCAAACTCTTACCCTTAACTCCTAATGCCAACCCCCAAACCTTTATCCCAAACCTCAAACCCCAACCCCTAACCCCTAACTCTAACACTAAACTAACCCTAACTCCATAACCCAACCCCAACCCTTAACTACTAACTCTGGCAGCCCTCTGACTGTAGCTCAGCACCAGACTAAGGCACAAATGTGGTACTCACTGTGGAAGAGGACAGTATCCAACACCCATCAGTGCTATCTAGTACACACTGAGGAGAAGCTCCTGTGGTCAGAGGTGCCTACTGGGCGGAATTATAGACAAGCCCCACAGGTTAGCTGATCCAAAGCTTCCTCTGCTGGCTCCCAGGGGTGATACTGGACAAGGTGCTGGCTCCCAGGGGTGATACTGGACAAGGTATGTGTTTATCTGAGGTTGAGCTCTCCACACTGGCCATAGGACAAAGTCACATTAACAAACCTAAAAACATCTTCCTAATTGGAAGAATCTATCAAATTTGGGGTTAATTGGTGACTTCTGTAGATCAACTCTTAAGACCTAGGGATGAACTATAATGGGTGTTCTGGATACCTGAGCTCATTATGGAAATAACTGTGAAGTCATTTACTGTACTAAGGAAAGTTATCCAGGTCTCTAGCTAAGAAGAAGATGGATTCAGAACACTGCTAAATGAGGTCAAGCAACACTGGCAATAAATACATGGCACTGAGCAGATTTGTGACTGCTTATCAATTTATGGATTTTTGAATTAAAAAATTCTTGTTTACTAACATTGTTTTTGAAATTAAGACAGTTCCTTCTCAGTCACGTACAACTGATGATGACATTGAAGAAGACAGGGTATTGCACTGGCCTTGACCAGAATGCATACCCCAGCTTCCTCCAGATCCACCTCAGTACCTAGAACCTCCTAGCACATGCCATGTCACTTTAACCCAAATTCCACTGCTGATGAAGTTGAGGTGTTGTGCTGGCCTTGACCAGGGCACACTTCCCAGCTTCCCCTAGGTCCAACTTGGGACATGGAGACTTTCAGCCTGTACTTGTGATATGCATGGCACATATATTGACTTTTTTCATTAAATTATATCTCCCTAGGTCCTCTCAAGTCATCAGTATCTGAAATCTTGGGAGAAGAGCCAACATACCTGGAACTTAGAACTGACCTTTCTTCTTCCTACACTATAGAATCTCCTCCAAAATATAGAAAAATATAATTTTTTTCCAGAGTACCAGAAATCAGTGCAAAGAATCATGAAAAAGCAAAGAAATCTCTCTCCTCGAAAAAGGTACAATAACCTCTCTCCATTAATGGACAGTGAAAATGAATTCACAAGAATATCCAAAAAAGTTTAAGTATAGATTGTGATAAAACTCAATGAGATGCAAGAGGAAACTAACAAACAATTTCAGGAGCAGAGAAAAACATTCCATGACATGAAGAAGAAATGTCAAAAAGACATAGACACTAAAAAAACACATAGAACTAAAAATAAAGAACAATAAAAGAAATTGAAACCTCCCTCTAAAATTATGACAGCAGATTGGATCATGCAGAACAAAGAATTTCTGACCTTGAAGACAAAGTCTTCAACCTAGACCAAACTATCAAAAACAATAAAAAAAAAGCAATAGAAAAAGAAGCATAGCATATGAGATATTCTAGACACTACTAAACACTCAGAACTATATATGATAGGTATTCCAAAAGGTGATGGCACTGATAAAAGCACAGAAAACCTATTTCATGAAATACTGATAACTTTCCAAATCAACAAAAATGAGAAGAAATTTGGACTAAGGAAAACAAAACAAAAAAAACCTCTAAATAAAATCAACATAGGAAGATCTTCTCCATGGCACATCATAGCTAAATAGGTAAAAATCAAAGACAAGATGCCAGCAGATGGTAGAGTAGTTATGTCACTGGATTCCTACATGGCTGACTGTGGTTCCAGACCCGGTCAAGATGACATGAAAATCACACCAGGCATATATGTGTGTGTGCATGTGCGTGTGCGTGTGTGTGTGAGCACATGCCCAAAATCATGAGAGAAGAATGGAAAAGGGATTGATGTATGACCTTTCTCACTGTGTGTGTGCACACATGCCCACCCACCCAAAAAAAGAAAAAGATGGAAAGGTGGCAGATGGGAAAACCTAACATCATGCCTCAGAGAACTGGAAAAATAGCAACAAAAAAAAATCTAAAAAATACCAGGAGAAAACAAATAATATTTGAGCAAAAATAAGTGAAATAGAAAATAAACTGTACAGAAAATAAATGAAAGCAAAAGCTGGTTCTTTGAAAAGATAAACAAAATTGACATGCCATTAGCTAGACTAATCAAGAAAAAGAAAAAATGAACCCGATAAATCAAATTCACAATGGAACAGTAAATATTATGACAGATATAATGAAATACAAAACGTCTTCAGAGGCTACTATGAGCAATTATACAACAACAAAGAAAGCCTGGACAAATTCCTGGACACATATAATCTACCACAATTGAGTCAGGAGGACATAGAAAGCCTGAATAGACCCATAGCAAGCAATGAGATTGAATCATTAATAAATAACCTCTCAACAAAGAAAAGTCCAGGTCCTGATGGCTTCACTTCTGATTTCCACAAAACTTTTAAAGAAGAGGTAACCCCCATTCTACTCAAATTATTTAAATACATCCCTTCATGATTAAGACTCTCAGCAAAATCGACATAGAAGGATCATTTCTCAGTATAATAAAAGCCATCTAGGGAACCAGCAGTTAGCGTAATGGCTATGTCACTGGACTCCCACGTAGTCGACCGCGGTTCGTGTCCCGGACCCGGTGGCTTAAAACTCACGCCAGGCGCGTGTGCGTGCGTGCCCAAGATCCCGAGAGGAGAATGGAGGAGAAGGGATTGCGG